>NC_079906.1:5331618-5459358 GCF_024868665.1 Triplophysa rosa | reverse complement strand
ATGCATTTACTCATGTTAACTAATAGCACCTTATTGTAAAGTGTTACCTATGTTTTTTGTCACAGTCTGTGTAGTCTTGTTTGTTCCTTGAGGAGCATCAGGATGCTGCTCCTTAAGGAGGGGCTTCTGTCATGGTTCTGCCCCACCTTGTCTTGCTTTTCTTGACCTAGTGGCAGAACCATGATAGAACCTCTTGTTTTATGTGGAGAGAGTCAGTTTTGGCATTCCATATACTCCCTCTCTCCGGTGTGGCGTCTCTGTTCCCGCCCTTTCGTCTCGTTATTGCTTGTTAATTAGTTCATGTCCCGCACCTGTCCCCTTCTTGATTTAGTCCCCTTTATATAGTCCTCTTGTTTCATTGTCCTGTGCTGAATCATTGTACTGTTATGTTGCACTGTGTCGTGTGGGTGAGTTCTTGTCTTGTTATGTTAGTTAGTTAGTTAGTTAGTTAGTCAGTCAGTCAGTCAGTCAGTCAGTCTAGTTTGTAGTGTTCCTATTCGTTGTGTTATTAGTTTAGTCTTGTCAGTTTAGTTAATCTTGTTCTTGTTTCTCTATTTTGTTATGTTTACCCCCACGTGGGTCTTTGTTTTGAGTTTTGTTAATCATTTATTAAAAGTCTTGTTAACCCCTTACGTCCCTGTCTGCACTTGGGTCCTTTGTCTCTCACCTCACCCGAGCTCATGACAACGTGATTCTTGGAGCCTTTAGGCAGTTCCGGAATGTTATGTTTTCTCTTTAAATGCTGTATTTCCTTCATTTTTTATTCATTAAATGACTTGCGTCTTTAAATGGGTTAAAAGTTTACCTCAGTTGGGCTGTTTAGCCCAGGGCCAGCGCTATCTATAGGCAGAGCAGGCAGTTGCCTAGGGCCTCGGGCTTGGAGGTGGCCAAACTGTTTTTGTCCGCAAAAAAAAAAGGAGGACACTCAATGTCCAATGGCAGTTTTGTCCTGTTCCAGATGCTCATCCTACGTGCAACACCAGCTCATCCAGCCATGTGCCTATACTCTGGTGCTGCTCGGACGACCCGGACAGGGGTTTATTACACATGGGGCAAACGCAGCGAACCTCCAGCCAGTTAACCACACACCTGCAAACACAGTTTGTTTATGTCAGTCCAAATATCAACATCTGTTTTACGGAAAAATGAAATTTGCTACCTTGCTCAAAGGGATGATGTGGTGTCAAATGTAAAGCATCAAATGCCACTTTCATGGATTCTTTTGTCATTAAGGCAGTGTGTCCACCAAAGCGTTTAAAGCTTTCTTAATCTTTTTAGCACTCTATGATCGTGATAAATGTATACTCTGAGGCAGAAATGTGCCGACTGGTTGATGGGGTACCAGCCAATCACGGTTCGTGATTCGGACTGTGACTGTACAAGACGGTTCGGACTGCTGAGAAGATCATTGGTGCTCCCCTGCCCACCCTCCAAGAACTGTGTACATCCAGAGGAAAAGGGCTCAGAAAATCACCCTGGACCTCTCACATCCAAGCCATCATCTCTTCACAATGCTGCCGTCTGGTCGGCGCTACAGAGCACTGAGCACCAAAACAACCAGACACAAAAACAGCTTCTTCCCTCGGGCCATCTACCTCTTGAACAGTTAAATGTTTTTTACCCACCGTGCAATTAATAACTCCAGATAATATCTATTTTATACAACTTTTTCTGTAAATTATATTTAATTCTGCTGTATATATACATACCTTGTACATACAATAGTCTATTCTTATTGTTTACTCGTACATATTTAGCCAGCTATTCAACAATAAAAACTTTTAATGCAGTACATTTTCTTAAGGTAATAAGCCATATTTTGTTGTAGATTTATATATAGTCGTCTCTACGCTCTGTAAAGCTGAACAACACAGCTTCTGTATTACAGAGATATATTAAATAACAACATACAGTATATGCACATTAAGAACACATTATGCACATTAAGTATCGTGTATACAAATAAATAAATGCACATAAGTAGTTGCATTTACGTCATGCCAAACGAATGCATTACAAACATAACTTTCTATTGCATAATGCTCGGGTGGCATATCAACATATGAAATACAGAACTATAAAAACAGGCAGCTCCTGTCCCAATTCTCCCAAATAACAACAATGGGATAAGTGTGGTCGACTTCACGCGGCGCTGCGAGACTGATCAGCGAATCGAGAGTGATTAGAAAGCACCGCCTGCAAAATTGTTTATGTTGATTGAAGAACTTGATCTTTTAGAAGACCCTGATGTTTAGCATGTTAATTGTTATATTTATTTATTTATTTCTATTGTATATGTACTTCATTCTGTTATGTTGTTTGGCTTGTTATAGTTTTGTGTATGTGCTCTGGTTTTCCTTATTTAAGTTTGAAATGCCTTATTGTAATTGTTTTCAAAAGCATAAAAAAAAGAAAGCACCGCTTGCTCTTTCTGGCGTGATGACCTCAAGTCTGACCCAAAATGCACTCCCACGTACCCTTGTGGACTCGTGCCTAGTGCCATATAGGTCTGCACTTCCTGACGTCACCAAGTGTGGACTCGGAGGACATCCACAAGACCGGAGTGCGGCATTTGGACCAGGGCCATTGAGAAGCACACAGGGAAGGGGACTGCAGAGTTGGAATATGCGCAAATGTGGTGCACAGTTGACGTTCAGAAATCACATCATCGGGTGCGTCACTAGGGTCAAAGTATCATCACACGTGAAACTCCGCCTTACAGAAACTTGCACTTCATATCGCCATCGTCAGTAAAATAAAACATTGGACTATAATTCAGCTTTAATTTGGTAAAACGACATCTAGATAGTGTCTGCATCAGCGGAGACGTGTTGGTAAGTGTGTTGAGTCTGTTTCACTCACGTGTCACTCACGTGTTGCCATGTGTTTGGAAAGCGGAAAATAAATGTTTACCCGTTGTCATATGTAACGTTACCAATATTGAATGACATTGTATTTGTTACTAATCCTAGAACGGGGTTTATGTAGATTTTAATATAAAATCAAAAACACAGTTCACAATTAAAATATTATGATCAGAACGCGCAGTGCAAAAGAATATCAGCCAATATTTCAAATGATCATTTCTAGGCCTGCAAAAGTCATGAACATTTCTGTAGTACATATAATTGTTGTTCTTGTGCTAAGATACTCATTCGTTTTTTATTCCGAGTTAAATCTATAAAATGTTTTTATAATAGAGAACTCTTATTTTGTAATCACGGAGAACACATGTTCATTAGTCAAAATCCTTTATGATTTCCATACAAAAGTATTTATTTCATACAAAATACAAGTGTTAAATGTATCTATGCTGTCATGTTGACATTTGCAAAGTGAAGTAGGAAGAATTAAAATTTGTTGTGAATTAGAGGGAATGGACACGCCAGGCTCCGGTGACCCCAGTGGGACTTCACGGGCATCTAATGTAGGGGGTGGCAGAGGGCTGGTGATGGGTCGAAGGCTGCCTGCTTCCATCTCTCCAGGACGCCTCCCTGCAATGCGCTCCAGAGATCTCACTTTAGGTGGTGTCAAAAAGGTAACCGTATATATAAAAACAACTGAATACATGTAGTCCAGTTTAATGACCACCAAGAAGTCTAACTGCATTACATATTAATTAAAATTTCTTTCCTCCTTGGTTTCCACAGAAAACCTTTACCCCAAATATTATTGGGCGAAAGTCTAAAGAAGAGTAAGTGAATGATCACATCACACCCATATGCATCAGTGTTACTTAGAAACCTATTTCATTGCTAAAATTTGGTATTTTAACTTATGTGCTTGCTTATGCTTATATTTTTCTGTCACAGGTTAAGAGTAGATGAGGGAAAAAAGCGAGAAAGGGGGGCTGTAGATCGAGGCAGACAGCGGGATGGCAGAGGGAGAGGCCGTGGACGTCCTGAGGTCATCCAATCACACTCCATCTTTGAGCAGGGTCCTGCAGAGATGATGGCCAAAAAAAGAGGTAACGTAGATTTCTAGGGTACGACATTTGAGTATTCATTATGCCAAGTACTTCAAATGGGCCAGGTTACGTAATTAATGACGCTTACATAGCTTTATGTTATTATTATTTTTATTTGTGTAGGTATATATGATGATGTCAGAGAAACAGCAAACAGTGGCCCGTCTCCCATTATCAACATCAAAAAGGAGAGAGAGACTGAAGAGGAGACTAAAGAGATTCTGCGCAAACTTGAGAAGGACAATGTAGGTTTAAGAAAAAGGAAGTGCCTGTTTTTGGCAAGTAAACTGTGTAAAGGGGTTAAATTCACAAAATGTGTTAAAAAATGGATCAGACATATTGTAAACCTCTGGTACCCACAAGGCTTTGTTTCTGTGTGTCATAGCTTCTGGATGATCATCATCTGAGAGGTGAAAGAGGAAGCTGTCCGGTTCAGCTGCCTCTGGCCGTGTCTGGATGGGTCTTCAAAGAGGAGTTTGGTGAGGAGACCGAGAACACCGAAACTGAACCAATGATCACAGACAGCACTGGAGCTGAAGTGAAGGGTAGGTTAACAAGTGTCATGTGATGCATGTATGATATTGTAAGGGTTGACAAGAATCTTTGTTCAGAAATGGGTCCCCAAACATGGCAAATTTCTCTTTATTTAAAGAAATCGATTGATTTTGATTCCTCGCTCATTCTAGTCTATTCACTCAAACTCGTCTCTCTTCAGTCAAGCAGGAGCCTTTGGAAGGATCGCAAACGAAAAAGGCAGAGACTATGTTCAGACCACCCCCCCTGCCCGAGCCTGATTTGCTACCTGATTTACTCGAGGTGTGGAATCACTGCAAAGAGGAGGAGCTTCTCTTCATGCAGCTTCCTGATTCGCTACCAGGGCAACCACCCACCAGTGATGTCAGGCCTTCAAAAACCGAGGTGCAGTCGAGTGATGGACAGACTATGCTGCAGACGACTGAGAACCAGGTTGGTTTCTTTTTTATATTAGGTCATTTGATTAAAAGTTTACTGCTTTTTTCCGTTTACTTACATGTTTCTGTGTTTGACTTCTGACTTCTATCTCTTTTCTACTCTTTCAAAAAAAACCTTAGCTCTGTATACTGTGGTAGGCTATATGATAGGGATGGGCGATATTATATCGTTTGCGATATACCGGTAGAAATTCACCACACGATAGGAATTAGTCTTCCCGCGATATAAACGATAAATTCTAGTTCATGACGTATTTCTTTGTGAGACCCATTCACAGCTCATATGTGAAGCGAAAACGGGTATAGCGGAGGGCGGACGTGAAGCTGAGAAAGAGTTTGCACTAAAAGACGAGCTCTAAATCTCGTTTAGGTTGGCACTGTAGATGCATCCGAATTAATGTTTAATTTCACTTTCGTTTTATTTAATTCGTTTAAGTATTCGTTGATAGTCATAATACGTTACACCACAACATTTAGTTTGGCTAAAAGTATTTATTTAAACATTCGTTAGATGTTATGTGCGCGTGCGCAAATAGTTTAGTATGATTTCTTGCCTGTTATATACAGGATGAACGGAGCGTCTCGTACGCAGCTCGCGCCCACATGTGCTTTCATAGCGACACGGCGCGCACAGCACTGCTGCCTGTTCACATACAGTACAAATGCGAGTTTGTATTACGTTATTTTAAATACGTTTATGAGCGTATAAAAGCATGGATTATTTAATTAGATTTCTTTTATCCGCAATTTTTCTGTTCTCTTTCTGTAGCGCGAGTCATAGACAGATTCAGTGTATGTTGCTGTGAGAAGAGAAGGTTCACACAGTTCAAGAGAGTGATTGACAGCGTGATGCGATCGATCGTTTCCACCCAACAATAGAATATATACAGTTTTATATGACATTATGTGTTTATTGAGCTTTAGTTCATTTAACTTTTCTTTACTACAACCTTTTGAAGTCGAATCTCACTATTACATTTTATATTTACAAAAATACTGTAGGTATATTTTGGGAGCTGTTTGATTTGGGGTAAGTTTTACTTTTTGATAATATTTGTTTTTCTGAGGGTCTAGACTACATGCAGCTACTATCACTTGACACAAAAAAACAGCGGTGGATGGCGTTATGAATATATCGTCATTTTTATCGTTATCGCAAGAAATACCAAGAATTATCGTGATAGAGTTTTAGGGCCATATCGCCCTCCCTACTATATGAGACCAGTTTGTTTTAATTGCATGTATGCTTTTTGTTGTCCTTATGTTGTTCCAATTGCTTCCATTGTTTCCCTCATCTGTAAGTCGCTTGGATAAAAGCGTCTGCTAAATAACTAATTGTAAAAGTAAATGTTTGTCTTAGGAGAACTCTCAAGACGAGAACAGTTGTTATCTTAAGGATCTGCAAGAGGGTTTGGTGGGGAAGATGCTCGTAAGAAAGTCGGGCAAAGTACAGCTTATCCTTGGTAACGTAACCCTGGACGTGGCGCTGGGAACTCCATGTGCCTTCCTGCAGGTAGGTTACACTCACAATCAATATTTCGGTGAAGGTTTTGCTACATGAATATCATCTGAAAGAGTTCATCCAGAATACAGGATTACAAAGATGCTACATGTAAAGTACTAAAAGGTCCAGTGTGTCATTTTTTGGAGGATCTATTGACAGAAAGAATATAATATAATTATGTGTTCAGAGGTGTATAAAGACCCTACATGATGAAGCGTTATGTTTTTATTACCTTAGAATGAGCTATTTCTATCTACATACACCGCAGGTCCCCTTACATGGAATCCATCATGTTGTTTCTACAGTAGCCCTAAACGGACAGACTGCTTTACAGAGCGTGTTTCGTAAATACGTTATCTCCTTCGGTAAAGAAGCGAAAACGTGACGACATCTTAGTTCTGTGTCAGCCACCGTAGTGCTTCGAAAGAGAGGGGGGAGTGAGCCGTTGGTTGCAGTTGGCTGCAGTTGGCAACCTCACCACTAGATGCCGCTAAATTTCATACACTGGACCTTTGTAGCTTACACTTTTAAATGACGTTTCAACATGTTTTTGCTTGTCTGTTTTTGTAGGAATTAGTATCAGTCAATACAGAAGGCAGAAGAGGAGATATGTCTATCCTGGGTCACATTAAACACAAGCTGGTTTGTTCACCCGATTTCCAGGCTCTTCTAGAAAACAGAGCTTGAGAATCTGCTGCTGAAACTGCCAATGTTTGTCTTCATAAAAGAAACAGCTGCATACTCCGAACAGTTTGAGAAAATGTTCCCGTACCAAGTCACAGACTGGGAAACTGAAAATTATTTATGCTCTTATTTATATAAGAGTTTACAGGTTATGTCGTATCCAACAGGGCTTTATGTGAGACACTATCATTTATGTAAATATTGAAAGTTAGAATAAATACGTTTGTAAAAACCTGGGTTTGAAGTGTAAAATATTATGTTAATAAAAATTACCATCAATTGATTTTTTTCTTTGGTTTTGTCTGTAATTAATGCCTTTATTGGCAGATGTTGCCAAGCGCTAATAGTTTTTCCAGTCACTTTCCTCCATTCTGAAATACCTGAAAATCATTCCCTTTGCTGTAGTTATAGTTGTCTGACAGTTTGCACCTCATAAGCAGCTCAAAGAATTTTTGAGATTAAATATTTTAAACATTAAGCTCAGCAGCACCATCATTTAAATCTCCAGTAGTAAGTGACAGCTCACCCAAAAATTACAATTCTGTCAACATTTACTCACCATCTTGTCATTGAATTTCAATTTTATCTGCAGAACACAAAAGAAGATATTTTGAAGAATGTTGTTAACGGCACACATTCATTTGCATTGGTGTAGTGTATACAATAGGAGTGAATGGGCGCAAGCGCTGTTCTCTTACCAACTTTCTTCAAGGTATCTTCTTTTGGAAGATAAAGCCATACAGGTTTGAAATGACAAGAGGGCGAGTAAATGATGACAGAATTTTCATTTTGCGGTGAACTATCCCTTTAAATAAGAAGAAATTCTATAGCTTCCACGTAAGATGCAGGTAATAAATGGGAAATTCAAACTAAAACACAAAATTAATTGATTCGTCTACTCATTATTTAAAAATGATTAAACATAACAGGATAATATCATTATTGTCAGTTCTTTTGGCCACAAAAACGTCATGAACGTTTCTCAATGAATTACGGTTAAATGCAGCAACATCCGAAAGCCAGATGGCGCTCTTGCGCAGAAACTCCGAATATGGGAAACAGAAGAAGAACGATTAGTTTCAGGAAACGCCAATGGTGATATTCTATCGCTTTTCTTCAAACGTTTTCAGGTATTTTCATGATAATAAAGTATATTTATAGTGACGATGTTTGCTTCTTCAAATGCACGTTATAAATGACTCAATCTCGTAGGGATTTTAAATCGAGCAGTACCCACTGCTCTGGGTGTACGTGTGTTCACGACTTGCTGTGCGTGTTCACTACTCTCTGGATGGGTTAAATGCAGAGGTCACATTTCGCAGGGTTCGTACGGGTGCTTTAAATCCTGTAAAATGATTGAATTTGAATATAGTCATTTTAAGGTTAGAAAAGTGATTGGATTTGGGATCAAGTGCTTAAAACTGCCTAAAACTTTTACGGAGAATTTTTCTTTTGAAATAAAATATACATTTTGCACATAACGAAAATACGAAAAAATCGGCGCGTGGCTATAATGTTATCTGCCAGTCTTTTGGATGTGCGCCCTCTGGTGGATCAGAGTAGGAGATGAAAATATGCCGGGCGTTTGCCGTTTCAATGCTTGTTGGCTGGAGGACGAAAATGACAAATTATGGCTAAAACGTGGACCAAATCCTCGAGTGGCCACCTGCAAAGTATGCAAAAAGGACGTGCAGCTCTTCACCATGGGGCCAGCTGCGCTTTCCAGTAGGGCTGTCAC
The DNA here is from genome assembly GCF_024868665.1 of Triplophysa rosa. Taxonomy (NCBI): domain Eukaryota; kingdom Metazoa; phylum Chordata; class Actinopteri; order Cypriniformes; family Nemacheilidae; genus Triplophysa; species Triplophysa rosa. The sequence goes on along the minus strand of NC_079906.1, from coordinate 5,450,494 downwards.
GATAAACCGACGATAAATGTCACGTGATTTATGCACAGCTTTTGAGTGACGTACGGGAAAATGCTGCTGCATCCGAAAGCCAGAGGGCGCTCTCGTGCGGAAACTCCAAATACGCACTGCATAAGAAGACCATGACACCTTCTAGAATCTATGCCTATGGACATCTTTTTATCACTGTTATTCAAGCCTCATCAGGTATTTTTATGATAATAAAGTATATAATGATCATGTTTGACGGGTGTTGCTTTTTCAAATGCACATTATAAGCGACTCAAACTCGCACTGCTTTTAGATCGAGCAGCATTTCCTACTGATCCCAGAGCCGTGCTTCACGGACAAGCTACGCATTAAAAAAATATTGACACATTGCATATCGCAGCCAGTTCGTTTGCAATAGGATTTAGTGGTACCCCAATAAAATATCGTGCAGCCGTACTTTCAAGCCACATGAAAGGTAAGTTTTTCGATTATTTCGAAATTTTCGATTAGGCCAATTAAGTTTAAGGTAGATGGAAAATTCTAATTAATTTTCGGGAGGGATGTAAAGTGTAATTGTAGGTCTTTTTTGCAAGATATGGTCGGAAATGAACAGGGACTCGGGCAGAAATTGGCCTATCTTACTTAAAAACTACGTCAAGTTGTGTGTGTGTGGCTGTGTGCTCACCGACTGAATTCTACAGTGTCGCGAATTCTTTCTTTCATCAAACAACAAAGTGCTAATACGATGTTAACGATATCAGGGATTAGATTTTTTTCGTATAAATAAAGATTTTTTATTTTTTTAGCTCGCTGGGATCACCCGCGAAAAGTGCAAAATGTTTTTGTGACGGGGTAGGGGCTTGGGTGCTGTGTGGTATAAATGGCGTAGATGCGCCATCTAGTGGCTGTGTATTGAAACAGAGAAATACATTCCTGTTTTAGTTTTTTAACACTACACAAAAGTTTGAACAAAATACAATCAAGGGAACTTTTATAACGTAATGTTAAACAAATATCTTTAAGATTGAAATACATATGATAGATATGATGACCAGTTCATGTTTTTTCTTCTGAACTGTCACAAATTTACAGGTGGGGCATTTTCCATACTGTTAAAACAGTACCTTAGTCTTATCCTAAAGTAATATTGACAAACTAAATATATCATTTGAAAGCTTACAACCTACTGTTCCCACATTTGGTGACTAATTTTCAAAACAAATTACATAGGAACAGTATTATATTAATTGCATTTTAATGAGCAAAAATTGTTTTAAATTTAAAGAAAAACTTGATCGATATTAAGTGATGCGGCGGCAACCTATAATTCGCACCCATGTCCTTTCCGTGTTTCTTTTGTGTTATTTTATGTGGTCAAATCATATCAATTACAAATAAGTGCCCACAGTACTGTATAGGATGTCTGCTTTGTGAGTTAAATGACAATTTGCTCAAGTCTTTTATGGAATAAATTGAGTATAGTTAGTATATAGTATAATTACATATAATTGGCATACAGTATAACTATGGATTATCTTACAAAGGAACATACAGTATATGTATGTCAGCATGTAATTAACGCAGTTGTAAGTGACTGGAAAAGTATAAAAACACACATTAAAAGTGCTTTTAAAGTGCTGGATTTTGAAGTTGGAAAAGGTGTAAGAACCCTGATTTCTGGTATGGGTCACCATATCTGACTAATAGGTCACTTTCACTTTCACTTACTTCAGTTCCTACTGATCAAAGAGCCGTAGCTCACGGAAAAGCTGTGCATAAAACTCAGAATCGATTTAGACCTGTATAATTAGCGTGAATCGCGATATATATCGCCAGCCCTAATTCAAACACATATGGCTACGAATTTATACCGAGTTAGGTTGACATACACGTCTCTTCATGTATCATGTTGACTTTTGAGCATTACTTAATGTTTTCACCTTTTGTAAGTCTCCCATTTGTGTAAAAAGATGGTTCTCAACATCATAAAGTCATTGTTGGGCAGGGGTCGGATATGCTGGAAAAGCAAAGTTTGTACAGGACCTGATTTTTGAAGACCAGTGAACAGTTTAATGGATCACAAAGAGACTCACGAACAATTCTGTTGATCGTATACGGGTAACAACACACAAAGATAAACCTTTAAACTGGGATGCTTTTTACATTCTTTATTAATATGTCATGTTTACTGTGTGTGAACTTATTTTATACCTTTGTTTTAATTAGGCCTATTAAAATTGTGACCCCAAATGTATTCACTTCTATTTTATTTCTATTTTTTCAAATTGAAAATCTTTTTTTGTCATGTTTAGCACCATGCTGAGAAACCATAACTCATCAAAGCTGTCATTGAAAAAGGTGGTGGGACAATGCCCTGGGTGCGTATGAAATTTTATAGTTCAACATTTTGAAGACCGAAAAAACAACTGTGTAGTTTTCGTCAGCGTATTCAGCCACAAGGTTCAGCCTGCAAACTTACATGAAGCCTGCTGATGTCACTGAAAATCACGATTAAAACGTTTTGTTAAAACTTTTAGGAACTCGTGGTGAGATGTGGTGATTGTGAATGATGTACAATGTAAATGCGTGTTTCCCAAACAAACTGTGGTGTTCACTGAAAACGTTTAATGTCCTTCCTCCAAAAAGTACAAACCCCGCCCATCCCATGACTTGACTAACTTTCAGTTCGCACGCTATACATTAGTAAACATATAATGCAGCAGTCGACCTTATACAGTCTAGTCTCAGTTTATCAGCAGTAGGAATAATGTTCGCCTTTAACGCGCTCGTGTGCGCGAGTGCTGCGCTGTACAGCGCCGGTGCGTTTGTGTTGCAGAACAGACACGAGGTCAACAACAGACCGATCATCGGTACATATTCTCTTCATATGACAGGCAGCAGGAAGAAATACGTTGTTTCATTTCTGTAGTTTTTTTCTTTAGCTGCGCACGTACATTTTGTCTTACATTGGACTTTATCTTTTAGGTATTTTGACTCAAGAGGTTACTGATGACAATCTGAAAAAGTTTGGAAACACATACATCCCTACATCTTATGTGACATACATTGAATCCGGGGGTGCTAGAGTTGTGCCAATAAAGTAAGTTAAAGTATGTCTGTTTGTTTCATGTATGTTTTACAAAGCAGTTAAAAGCAAGCTGTACAGTATATTTAAACATAAGATTTTATGTCACAGGCTAAATCAGAGTTTTGCAGAGCATGAGAAGATCTTCAGGTCAATAAATGGGTATGTGCCTCAACTTTCTCACATTAAATGGATACTAAAAAAGATTTTTTTTTGTCATCATTTACTCACCTTCGAGTTGTTCCAAATCTTTATACATTTCTTTGTTCTGATGAACACAGAGAAAGATATTTGGAAGAACGCTTATAACCAAACAGATCTTGCCCCCCATTGACTCCCATAATATGAAAAATTACTTTATCTTTTTTTTTTGTTCTGTTGAACACAAAAGAAGACATTTCGAAGAATGTAGGACAGCAAACAGTTATGGGGCACTTTTGACTACCATTGTATTTTTTCCTACTATGGTAATCAATTGGGGGCAAAGTCTGTCTGTTTATAAGCATTCTTCCAAATATCTGTCTCTGTTCATCAGAACAAAGACATTTATACATATCTGGAACAACTCGAAGGTGAGTAAATGATGACAGAATTTTCATTTTTGGGTGAAGTATCCCTTTAATTTAAGCCTATATATTCCTCATGAATGATTTTATATGATGAGCAAAGTAGTTAATCTAAGTTTTACAGTTTACTGAGTCTCACATTAAATAAAAACACCTCCAAATGTTTAAATCACAGCTATACAAATTAAGCAAGCTGCATGATTCGCTGTTAAATAACAGTGTTTACACATATATTTCACTTTGTGTCTTGTTCAGTCTTCTTCTCATAGGGGGATCAGTGAACCTGGAGACATCTGACTTTGCTCACATTGCTGGATTTTACTTTAGACTTGCTATCAAAGTAGGTGAAAGATATTCCATCTGTTACCAAATGTTACATTGTGTATAGTCTCTATTTAGGTTGATATTTAGCATCATCCTATTGTTTAATTGCATATTGCTATTTCAGGGGAATATGTTACATTTTTTACAAAGTGTTTAAGGAAATGTTTTTTACTGGAAGTGTTTTTGCTGTCTCAGGCAAATGACAAAGGGGACTACTTTCCTATATGGGGAACATGCCTGGGGTTACAGCTGCTCACTGTGCTGGTGGCTGGAGAAAACCTTTTGAGCAGAACTGTCGCAGAGAATGTCACATATCCACTTAACTTCACTACAGGTACTAAAATAGATTTACAGTATGGATCTTAACTTAGATCTCACAGCCCTGATTTTTCATTGCACAGTGGAAATCAGAAGTGGTAACCTGTGTTTTGAAGTACTTAAATTATGTCATAAAAATGGAGTGCCGCAAGGATCAGTCTTAGGCCCCATCCTTATTTCAATAAACATGCTTTCTTAAGGAGACGTTATTAGTAAACATGAAGTTTATATGGTTATGCACATCATTCTTTTTCAGGAGAGGTGTGTTATTTGATGCCACTTAGCAACTACAGTAATATATTTAGTCAAGTACCATTAAAATTCATACAGATATAATATTGGTTACCATTAAATACATAGTCAACAAATTAGTCACTGTGGGTTAAAGTTTACTGTATTAAGAAGATATTCTTAAACATTATTTTAATCTTAATTTACATGGTGTTTTTTTACCAGAGGCTCAATCCAGTCGCATATTTAAGGACTTTCCACCTAACCTTCTTAAAGCATTATCTCAGGAGCCGCTCACTGCAAATTTCCACCATTTTGGAGTCACCAAAGAGGTATACTGTACATTTTTACAAACACATGATATTCATTTCAATTCATTAAGTAACAAACATGAAGAAACTGATTCTTCCTCTTTTACAGGCATTCATGGGTAACGAGAAATTAAATGTCTTCTTTTCCATTCTGTCCACAAACGTGGCAGAAAATGGACCCGTCTTTGTTTCTACAATAGAAGGTAACAAAAGAAGACTTTTCTCTTTTCTTCTTCTATTTGCAGGTCAAAGGTGTGCGACTCAAATCTTATTGTTTTGCAGGCAGAAAATATCCTGTTTATGGTGTACAGTGGCACCCAGAAGTAAACCGCTTCCAGTGGGATCCTCATTACAACTTCCCACATTCAAGCAATGCTGTGGGTGTGTCATCTCTACTGGCTGAGTTCTTCGTAAATGAGGGTAATAAGAGTGTTTTCTAATATATTATATTCTAAAGGTATAGATGTTTAAAAGCCTGAATTTCATGAATCTTTCTGTCTATTCTTAGGGAGAAGAAGCCTTCATCACTTCAGTGACACAGCAGAAGAGAACAGAGCCCTTATATACAACTACAACCCTGTTTATGTGGGAAATGTCTCTGCATATGAACAGTCTTATTTCTTTTGAGACCTAACACAATTCAAGATACTTAGAACGAAAAACAAATAAAAACATTTTAGATTTAAAATATTCAAACAGTTTATTTGTGTAATAATTTGAGTTACAAGAGATGGACACATTTTTTATGCTGACTTTCTATTTAGTGCAAGACTCATTGGTGTGGTTAAGATGTTTACTTTATTCTTTCAAGAGGGCAAGTGTTAGTAGATAAATATGTGCTTATTAAAGGCATAGTCCACCCAAAAATGAAAATCTGTCTTTATTTACTCACCCTCAAGTTGTTCCAAACTTGTATACATTTCTTTGTTCGGTTGAACTCAAAGTAAGATCTTTTGAAGAATGTTAGAGACTGAAATTTCTGGGGTAGTCAATAAATGGTAGTCGAAGGTGCCCCAGAACTGTTTGTTTTCCTAAATTCTTCAAAATATATTTTCTGTTTAAAGGAACAAAATAAATAAAAATTATAGCCTACTATGGTAGTCAATGATTCCCTGGAAATCGCAGTTGCTAACATTCATCCAAATATGTTTCTTTGTGTTCAACAGAACATAACACAACAAATACATTTGAGGACGAGTAATTCATGACAGAATTTTCATTTTTGGGTGGACTATCCCTTTAAAACGGACAAATTTCCACATTATGAAACATACGCGTGTACCAGAAGAGGGCAGTATTTGCCGTAACAGGGCACAAAGTAGTCAAAATGATAACATTTGATAATATATATATATACTGTATATATATATATATATTTTTTTTTTTAATGATTAATATGTTATATAATTGACATTTAGAACCTTTGTTTGCGTATTTGTAAATGTACAACCTGAAAGGTACATTTAATATAGGGTGATAAATTTCCTTTAATGAATCTGATTATAAAGCTGTAAAAAATAAAACGTTAAATTATATGGCTTTTGTTTTTGGTTGTTAGGAGATGTGAGAGTTGCCTTGGTCACACTACACAATGTATTTGCTACACGTTGTATTATTACGTTCTAACTACACACTTTTTATTACTCTTTTGTACAAATTGTATTAATATTTCTGGTGAAATAAAAGGGATGACCCACACTGACTGATTGGGGTTTTTAAAGTAAAAAGATTTTAGATTAAATATTTAAAATATATATTTAAATACATAAAATAATTTAATATTTGAACAAACATAAGTGTTGAACATATTTTTACTGTGCCTTATAATTTGGTATTATAAGTACGTGTGCTTACTTGTTTTATTTATTACAGGCCTAACCTTTTTTGCACAAATTATGTTTCACAAACTATTTTGTTTTTATAATGCTTGACAGGTATTTTTGTTATTGCCATCAACAAGTGCTCTTTACAGGTCAAGCGGGAATAAACCATTAGTGTTTCTTTACGGACTACACCCACCAAGACAATGTTATAAACCAACAGCACCTTAAAATGAACATGTTCATCTTCTAATGACACACATTTCTCGGTATCTTAAATAAACATGAAATAAACATCATATATGAAGTGTTTTGTTTCTGTCTTCACAATATATGACTCACATATAACAGCAAGGATGACGATTGGCTCAGTCGCGCGTCCATCACTCCGGCTGGGCGGGACTTGAACTCGTCGTTGTTCTCAATGGATGCGAACATCTTTGTTTGCTCGCAGACACGACACACAATCCTATCTAAAGCGTTTTCTTCTTTATTGAATGTAAACAGAAGCGCCTGGGAGACGTATGGCTCGGATGCATTAAATCTGAATGTGACCCGATGAGAGGAGGACAGCTCAGAGTCTCTTTAAATACGCGCGAGCATTGCGTTCAGATGAATCCAGATGTGCTGCTGAATGGCCCGTCAGACACACAGAGGGCATCATCTCTCTGTTTATAAACACACAGTCGTGCATATAAAGGAAGCAAACGGGCGGATTGATGCACCCATTCCAGTGGTGCAACGGTAAGATCACCTACATTAACGTTACATCCTTCCTGCGATACTGTGCGGTTTAAAGGCTGTTGTGTTAAGACACAATAAAGACTGGAAGGTTAATGCTTATAAGTCTTCACATTCAACCCATAATTATAATAATTCATATAAACGCAGTGATGCACATGATTTACATCTTGTTGTCACCGAAACACACTTTTAATGTCCAGGTTTTCTAGAGAGTCATATATTTTAATTAATTGAATGACAAACAACATATTAAAGGCAAATAGATGCAAAATATTGACACTTTTGATTATACATGAAGAGTTTGGTTCCAAAATGAGATAACTCACTTTTTTAAATTGTTCAAAAATCATGTTTTTTATTATGTTATCATGTTTTTATTGTGTTAGTTAGCTGTATTTTTAAGTTATTATGGCTTAAATTAAAACAAACCAACCGCAGTTTGATTGATATTAATTGGAATGCACAATAAAAAAACATGATTTTTGACATTTTTTTAAAACGGAGTTATCTCATTTTGGAACCAAACTCTTCACATGTAGCATGTTGGTATTGTAGGAAATTACAGCCTTTATTAACGTCATTTCAAATACAGGTGTGGTTTTACCTTTAGATCATTTGTGACCCTGGACAACAAAACCAGTCTTATGGGTCAATTGTTTTACATAATCTGAAAGCTGAATAAATAAACTTTCTATAGATATATGAGTTGTTAGAATAGGACAATATCTGGCTGAGATACAACCGTTTAAAACTCTGGAATCTGAGAGCACAAAAAATCAAAATATTGAGAAAATCGCCTTTGAAGTTGTTAATCGGGGCACTGTGGCAGACCATCCACTCACAAAAATAAAGTTTTTATATATTTAAGGTAGGAAATTTACAAAATATCTTCATGGAACATGATCTTTACTTAATATCCTAATGATTTTTGGCATAAAAGAAAAATCGATAATTTTGACCATGTATTTTTGTCTTTTACTAAAAATGTTCCCGTGCTACTTAAGACTGGTTTTGTGATCCAGGGTCACATTTGTCTTGAGGTTGACTCTACTGTCACTGAGAGAAAATGCCTCGATTAGACCCTGGTTCTTTTTAATAGGTCATTCCATATTTGTCTTGAAAAGGCTTGGCAGATGAGAGACAGCTAATGTCTTGGGCTTTTTAATTATTCACGTAAAACCGTATAAAAATGTGCTAATTTTGGAAACTTTAGAAAGACAGAAGCTGTGTCTTCTAGGTATCACTAACATTTTGAAATATCTTCATTATTTAGTGAACTCGGCAGCAAAAAGACAAAGTATCAAAAATATCAGCTAACCTTCAAATGTGCTTTACAAAATAAAATGGTTTTTAACTATGTTATTATTATAATCAGTTACATTTGTTTAAACAAACAAAATGATTATAAAGGTCAGATCAGGTAGAAATACCTCAATAAGGTAGCCACATGTTTTACTTTGCAATATTTACATTATTTGTAATAATGTGAATGTCTCCAAATTGCACTTGCATAGACAATAAGAATCCTATTTAACGTTATTTTTAAGCGCAGATATGAATTCATGAAAATATAAATATGTAATTAGGCTAAAGGGACAGTTCACCCCAAAATAAAAAATTCTGTCATCATTTACTCACCCTCAAGTTGTTCCAAATCTGTATAAATGTCTTTGTTTTGCTGAACACAAAGGAAGATATTTGGAAGAATGTCAGTAACCAAACAGATCTCATCCCCATTGACTCCCATAGTATTTATTTTCCCTACTATGGCAATAAATGGGGCATGAGTTTGGTTACTGACATTCTTCTAAATATCTTCCTTTGTGTTCAACAGAAATTCATACAGGTTTGGAACAGTTTGGGTTTTGAGTAAATGATGACAGAATTTTCATTTTTGGGTGAACTATGCCTTTAATCTATAAAAAGGTATTTATAAAGCATATATTATGTAGGGTTATACTCAGGCAGCTGTAATATACTGTTATAATGCTGTTATAATTGCTTTTTACAGTTCCGTATCAGTACTGCTTCTTTCAACACACTGCATGACATCAAGCGCAGCAGTGCGCCTTGAAATATAGGTCAGCGGGTATGCAAAGAGATTAACTGCCAAATGTGTCAGAGATAGTGTGTTTAAAAATCTGTCTCATTTATAAGCAGTCTTCAACACTTAGAAAAGCCCCTCAACCTCAGCGATCCTTGGTGGCTGGTCCTCCCTCCCAATGACTTTGTGAAGGAAATGTGTCTTTATTTGGTCCAACATGCCATTGTGTACTCGTCCTCATGTTATACCAAACCTTATTCTGTTATTCTGTCTCATGAAGAACACACGGGGAGATGATTTAATGGAAACCCGGTTGAGTAGCTTAGATTCAATAGCAGAACTCAAGAATGGAAAAGAGAGATTTTTCACATCCTCAGATAATCTTTGGTGTCATGCTGTCTTTTACAATTTTATAATGAAACTGTTTATTATTGTTTCTCATTAAACACAGCTGTATTTATGTATGTGCCACAGCTATCAGTGTGAATGTGACTTTATTAGTTGGCTCTTCATCGGCGAATCTGAGAATGAAGCGGAGCGCGACAGAGTCTATGGCAGTGCTTTGTATTGATTTCCTCTCCAGGAAGCGTGGCTCTATTTCAAAGGAATGTGGCTCCCTCTCTGTTGAAATGATGTTAAGTGAAAATATTATTGATTTCCATTGGTACAAGTAACTTGTGAAGCTGACAGGCACTGCAGTATATAAATAAAACACTCAAAACACCCAAAACAAAATTATCATGTGCACAGCAATAATCCTAAAATTATCAGTTTATAATGCCACGATGAATGTTTAGCCGTTTTGATGTTTAGAATAAGAACTAATGAGCCATTTAGTTGTTTATAAAAGGTTAGAGGTTTTATAATTTTAGTATTATTGTGTTTTTAGAATTATATGTAGAAATAGTCTCTGTGATGTCACCAGGTTTGCTTTTTTGTTTGCTTTGGTAAACCCTGTTCAACATATTGCTGCTGTCTTTCTGAAACCTCATATCTCCATATTTCGTGATTTTTAGTTTTTGTCATAAATCATTATTATTAGTCACCCTTTATGTCTGTCACTAAGTTTCGCCATTATCTAAGAAATAAAAAGTATCAAAAAGTGCTTGTCAACTTTGACAAAACAGTATTTAATCACTTAAATAGTACAGTGATTTTCCATGTCCTGAAAAACAGGAATACTTCGAAATAATGAAGATACGTGTCAAACGTGGATATCCATGCGTATTTTGGTGAAGTTCATTTGTTGGTTGATATAAAGCTAGTCAATTTAGTAATACTTTGTGTTATAATATCAGTACATTAAATAAACACAAAGTTCGGTCAAATCATCAATTTAAGTTTAATCAACAGGAACATTGAGTTACGTGAACCAAAATATACAAGTGGGAGACACCATAACTCATTTAAATTCCATCTTAAACAAATGAGTGCTGTCAACTTATTTGGGTTTTCAATGTATGTAAGACAACCAATTGTCTTGCAATTTAATACCTGAGTTTTGCTTTTCAGGTAGGCTGTTTTGTTGCTTTCTACAGAGGTAACATTTTTCTGTTTGCATAATGAAGGTCTACAAAACAAGTCACATGCATCTATTTATTATTATTTGAAAGGTTTAGGCATTTCTGCTCTTGCACAATAGGAACACAGCAAGTGGGGAAGTTACACTGGGCACACATCCAATCACAGATGTGTTACTGAATCACACTGTGCTCTTGCACTGCACAACCAGGCCTGCGTTGTGTGGCGCTGGATTATATGGTTGCTGGAATTTCTTCTTTAGCACCATTGTTGGTGGTAGTCAATGGTGGCCAAGAACTGTTTGGTTACAAGCGTTCTTCCAAATATCTTTCTCTGTGTTCATCAGAACAAAGAAATTTGGAACTTGAGGGTGATTAAATGCTGACAGGATTTTCATTTTTGGGTGAACTGTTCCTTTAAGTGAACTGTACATACTGTATAAGGGATCAATTTATAAAACATAAGTTTGCCATCATGCACTAGCGATTTGGGGTCCAAACGCTTTGTCAGTTACCATAGGCAAACAACAAAAAATGCTTAAATATTTGATGACAGTGGTCCTGACAGAAATCTGTTTAGTGCAGAATGAGTCATTAGTGTTTAATGTCTCATTAAGGGTAGATTCACATTCCGCGTCTAAAACCGCGCGGAAAACGCGAGCCGCGCCGTTTTCTCTTGTCAACCCGTGGTGCGCGTCACTGTGTGCAAAATGTGCCCCACCGTATGCGCGTCGTGACCGCATCGCTCCCTGTTTGCGCGCACCTGCGGCGTTTACACATTAAAATAACAAAAAAGCTACATTAAAATAATGAACTTGTGCGCGCAAAAGACGCGAAATGCGAATCGCCCCTAACACTGGTAAGGTGTATCTGTTAACATTAGTTAACATGAAGAAACAATGTTTCACAAAGTTCATACAGTTGTGTTATATTCAAATATTACTGCTTTGTTGACGGGCTGGTACTGTGTGTTTTGTGTGATGTGTAGGGTGCTTCTGCGGTTTGGGATTAATCTACTCCAATAAGACCTGCGCTATGCCATCGGTAACCTTCCAGGACCTGCCTCTCAATATCTATATGGTTATCTTTGGCACAGGGATCTTTGTCTTCGTACTGAGTCTCATATTCTGCTGCTATTTCATAAGGTAAATCTGATCGCATTTAATGCACACATGTATTTTATGAGATCATAGCCGTAGGACAATAGTTTGATGAGCGGCCAGTGAATATATTGTCAGGAAGATGGTAAAAGGTAACAGGAAATTGTTGTTTTCACATCACACAAACAGACGTCACTTGTTTGAGTGCAAATCAGGTCACCGTCATATTTATGTGACATTGATATGGTGTTATTAATGAAACACTGGGATTGTCATGGCAATTCAAACCACTTTGAATGTATGTGAAAAAAACATCGGTCTGACAAGTCAACATTTCAATCCATTTCTTTTCTGTAGAATTCATTTCATTTTATTTAGTCCCATGAATTATAGTTCAATTTAGACTCGTTTTTATAGTGCTTTTCACAAGATATCATGAGAAAAAGAAGAAACTATGAAATATGTTGTGTTGTAGAATACATGCTAGTGTATTCTATATCTTGCTAGATTTTATTTCATCTCTATGTAAATATATACTTTTATCTATGTTGTTTGTGTTTGATGCAAAAAACAGTATGCACAAAACAAAGAAAAAAGTAGAATCCTTTAATTATAGTTATTTTATGGTCTCTCTCTCTCTGCAGTTATCTGTTGGACAACAGGTAAATCTTGTCAGATGCAAATTATAGCCCTTCAATAGCGGAGTGAGAATTAGCATTCCCGACAATTTCAGAGCTTTTGTTGTGAGGAAAAACCACGTCTGGTTCTGTCTTCCTGTTGCAGAGTAAATCAGTGAATCATCAGTAGAACTGAACCCAGGTGTTTTCAATCCTGGCTCAGAAACTGACTCATGCCTGCATGTATCATCATGATTCATTTCGTTGTGTCCAGGTTACAGATTCACCCATTATTTGCTGCCTAGCATTCGTTTAATTCTGAATGCCGCCCCTTCTGACAAGACCAGCATTTGTTGTCATTTGGATGCTTGTGTGCCGGCTTCTTGACTAATGACTACTGTAGCTTTATCAACTTAGATTGCTGGTTTACCAGCTTGACCAGCACCAAATAAGTACTATGAGAATAGACCATACAGGACCAGCATGAGGATTTATGCACTATTTACCCCTGTATGGTGTTCATTCATGGCTGACCCACATGGTGGACCCACAGCATTATTGGGTTTTTAAATCGAAAAAGCCATACATGTAAAATGATTTGCAGATGTTTTCTTTATCTGATTAAAGGTCCAGTGTTAAATTTTTTAGAGGATCTATTGACAAAAATGCAATATAATTAACAATATAATATAGATGTGTTCAGAGGTGTATAAAGACCTTACATAATGAAGCGTTATGTTTTTATTATCTTAGAATGAGTTATTTCTATCTACAGACACTGCGGGTCCCCTTACATGCCATTCTACAGTAGCCCTAAATGGACAAACTGCTCTACAGAGCTCGTTTCGTAAATACATTATCTCCTACGGCAAAGAAGCAAAAACGTGAAGACATTTTAGTTCTGCGTCAGCCACCTTAGTGCTTTGAAAGGGAGGGGTGGAGTGAGCCGTTGGTTGCAGTTCGCAAGATGACCGCTAGATGCCACTAAATTTCATACACTGGACCTTTAACTAAGCAAAGTAAGCAAAATAGTCTGAACACTGAAAACATACAAAAAGACCAAAGGTCTATCAAAAGTTTATCAAAAGATTTTACATGTGCTTGGTGTACAAGTGAGAAAAGTGCAAAACGTGTCTCAAAAACAAGACTCAAGAACAGATGTTTCAGCTCATGCTTTTTTCAATGATCATAGAACAAACAGCAACCTCACTTTTTTGTAGACACAGATACAAATTGGTACCTGCTGGGCTTAATCAATGAGAGGTAATTGCAAAAACAAAAATTACAGATGGAAAAAAAAATAGTACAAATTAAGAACCCTCTCAACGCTTAAAATTAGAAAGAGAATGTTTTGCAGACTCAAAATGACGAAAAACTGGAGAAGTGCTTATTTTATCCTATTAACATAGACAGCATATAGTTCATATTTGTCATTAATATTTGCCAGTAGTTTTTTTATTATAAGGAACTGTGTTTTGGGTAAAAAAAAACATGTTTATCTTGGATAAATATAAATGTCTAAGGTATTTGCACCACTTTTTTAACAAGGATCAGAGCTGAACACCTCACAAGGGTGAACTTCACATTGCGCTAATTTAATGTATAATTTAATGCTAATTTAAACTTGTATTTTATGAACAATTTGTCATCATTTTTTAATCTTTTAACTGTGTTTATCTTCCCTTTGTCCTCAACAGTAAATTAAGACACCAAGCCCAAAGTGAACGCTTTGGATACAGAGAGGTAAGAGCATGGATGCGTGTGGAAAGACTCGTTTCCTAAAATATTCAACTCTGATATGTAAATTCTACTTATAATGCCTACACTGCACTGATCATTTTCTGCCATTACGTTATACGTTAATTCTACAGACAATGCTGTGCAAAATTTAATATACACGAGAAACGGCTGTAAAAAAAATTAACACGGAAAATTATTTTATATTGATACACTGTAAAAATACTGTAAATATTTTTGACAGATTTTTCAAATAATGTCAAAAAACTTTTATGGAATTTTCCTGTTTTGTTACAGATTTTCTACGTATTTTTGAAAAAAACGTTATAAATAAAAACAGTAAAAACATGCAATTTTACAGGAAAAAACAGATATTCCACTGTATATTTCTGGCGCCCCAGCTGCTGTAAAATTCCCATTTTTTACAGTCTTCTTTTGAAATACATTCAAAAATGTCAAATTACAGAAAAAGAAGGCAAAAATCCAAGAAAAATGGAAAAAGTGTAATTTTACAGGAAAAAGCTGTTATATTTCTGGCACCCTAGCTGCCAGCAAATTTTCATTTATTACTGGATTCTTTTACATTGTGGAGTATACTGTGTCCTATTTTTACAGTGTATGTTTTGTAGTCATCATTTAGTATTTCATGACTATTTTCCACTCTCCCTCTGACACCTTTTAAGTCTTTTATATGTAAATGATCTGTTATGACTGGTTATACTCTTCACAAGTAGTTTTCATTCTTCCATTCTCTTCTTTGCAATACAAAAACTGCTCACTAATGTGTTAATTGCAGGTCATCTTAAAAGGAGACCCAAAGAAGTTGAATCTTCATGGGGTAAGAGACTGCTTTAGCCATTTACAAAATATTAATGTCATTACTTTTTAAACTATGAGTTATCAATGCTAATTTGGTATTTGAAAGTTGACATATTGATGATTTGTCCATAACTAAAACCCCATGGTAAAGAATTAACATCATAATACAATTAAACAGTGTAGATATCCTGTAACTACAGTACATAAAAGGTGTAGGGTATTAGTTATAATGCAGTAACAAATACTCGTTTGTTATGGAAGCATATTGGTAGCTAGTTTCAATTTGAAATGCAATACAAAAAAAAATGGCAATGTAGTATGTAAAATGACAATGCAAGTGTGTATTTAAATATACATTTTAAATAACATATGTGCAACATTAAGTGCAAATGACATTTTTTTTGTATTGCATTTCAAATTGAAAATAGCAACCAATATGCTTCCATATTTTGTTACCAACTCACCCATTTTCACTTTTCTTGTTTATTTGCGTCTCCACACCTCTGTGTCTGTGTGTGACGTCCCTTCCACAGCAGACATGTGCTGTATGCTTGGAGGACTTTAAGGTGAAAGATGAGCTGGGAGTGTTGCCATGCCAACATGCCTTTCACAGAAGGTGAGAAATAAGATGGGCTGTAACAGCTTGTGTTCATAAAGCATCTCGGAGCAGCAGTGTCTATTGTTAGTAGAAGTGTAGACAGAGAAAGGCTCTGATTCTGGATCAGATATATACTTTCGCTACATAGGCCTTTCTATTTAAGGCTTTTTGTACTGACGTTTACTTACAGATTAGATTATCAGTAGATTTGTTTAACTTTTGTGATATGCATTTATAACCCATATAGTAGTTGCACAATTTGATGAGGTTTATGATGTCACTAGTCATGGTTACTACAAAGCAAAAGCGACATGGTATGTATTAAGATAACAAGAACACACTGATAGTGCTATAGCGAATATTACCACAAAAAACTATGCAGAAACGATATAATGATATTTTAACGATGAATTTAATTAATTACATTTTTTTAAATTTACTCAGCCGTCCAAATACAGTGCAGGATTCGCTGGTACCCCATCAACCAATCGGCACATTTCTGCCTCAGAGTATACATTTATCACAATCATAGAGTGCTAAAAAGATTAAGAAAGCTTTAAACGCTTTGGTGGACACACTGCCTTAATGACAAAAGAATCCATGAAAGTGGCATTTGATGCTTTACATTTGACACCACATCATCCCTTTGAGCAAGGTAGCAAATTTCATTTTTCCGTAAAACAGATGTTGATATTTGGACTGACATAAACAAACTGTGTGTTTGCAGGTGTGTGGTTAAGTGGCTGGAGGTTCGCTGCGTTTGCCCTATGTGTAATAAACCCCTGTCCGGGTCATCCGAGCAGCACCAGAGTATAGGCACATGGCTGGATGAGCTGGTGTAGCACGTAGGATGAGCATCTGGAACAGGACAAAACTGCCAGACATTGAGTGTCCTCCTTTTTATTTTGCGGACAAAAACAGTTTGGCAGTGTTTACTGCTACTGTGTTAAGACTGTGACTGTCTAAATCACAGATATTAAAGGGAAAGTACATCTTAGATGACAAATGTTGTGTGAAGTAGCTCATTTGGAACACAAAAGGTGCATTTTTAAGTAAAATCTTGACCACTGTCAAGCTCAAAAAGCACCAGAAAGTATAATAAAAACCAGTGGACATAAAACATACTGTCAGATTCTCTCAGTTGATGAAACTTTATGGAAAACAAGGCCATACATTGAACACTGGTAGGAAATGCACGTCATTGGACAAGCTGGAACTGAGAAAACTACAGAGACTAAACACCACCTTTAACATTCCAACCCTGAACGCTGCAGCACGGTGCACTTGGCCCAAAGTCTTTCACAGTGATGTGTGTGTGTTTGTGTATTTTACAGTTATCATTAGTAGAATTCATTATTGAATTTATGTGCACAAATTATGGATCGTAATAAGAGATTTAAAGCAAACACTACCACTGTTCTTGGACACTGAGAAATGGACTGCCATTAAAAACATACTTTCTTTTTGTATTTCACGTTTTTGTGTTTGTTCACTTTGTAATCTTGTTGCTGTTGTTGCTGAACCTGAAGTGTTTTATTCTGTATTTTCACACAGGAAAGAATGAAAGGAAATTATACTTTTCACAGGATTTCATGTATATTTGTCTAACGTTGTGGACATTTCAGAAATCTCAGTTTAATATGTCACAGAACAGGACCTTTTTTGTTATATACTGTGTCAGTGCTGTAGAGGTTCTGGTAACAGTAATATTTCAGATTTTTATCCGATATATTACTTCACATTTTTACCATCTAATATATATCACAATGTATAATGTTAAAATGTCAAGGTTTTTTACATTACATTTTCCACTTTCTCTCTGCCCTTTTTTGAATCCGTATAGGTTTTTAACGTGAAACTATTTCAGATAAAGAAAAGTGCAGAAAAGCCATTTAAAGGGATAGTATGGCCAAAAATTAAAATTCTTTCATCATTTACTCACCCTCATGTTACTCTGAACTTGAATTACTTTCTTTCTTCTGCAGATCTCAGAAGATATTTTGAAGAGCGTTGTGAACCAAATTGCATTGGACCCCATTGACTTCCATTGTATTGGCACAAAAGACATTTCTCAAAATATCTTCTTTCATGGGTTTCACAAAGAGTCAAATGACAAAGGTGTATAAACAAAACTTGTATTGTCGGGTGAAATAACCCCTTAAGTATTAAACGTAAGAAACAATTGTTGTTGTACTGTCTATTTAAAATGACATCATTTCTCATCACCAGCAAAGTAAAGCACAATTTTATAATATGAAGAATGAAAATTGGAACACAACCATGGACTTTTTGCTGCGGTTATAAGGTTTGGATGTTATGTGGTATTGTATAGCGTGTCAATATTGTTTCTGATGATTTGATCCTATTAAACCCAGTCAGCACTACACACTCTCTGTTTATTTCTCAACTTCAAACACTACGGTGAAAAGGTGACAGCATCTCACAATACTGTATAAATAAGCCTCATGTTACATCACACAAAATGAAAGCAAAGCCTGAAGAATGAATGTCCTTTCAGTTTGGTTTAACCTACCAAAAGCATCACAAAGGCTCACAGTTAGGTTCAAGGTTGCGGTGCGTTAACAGTCGAGGCAGATTTACTGAAACAAGATGCAAACAAACAACTATTGTTGCAGTGTTTTTATTTCATTCACTGTTAAACACTATAGTGTAGTTCACCATGCCCACCAAAATATATTTACAAATAGGAAATAAATAAAATGTAATGTGGAAAACATACCTGATTTGTGAAAAATGTTAAGTACGTTACATACAGTAAACATTTAAAGGCCTATCAGGTAGTATGCATAGGCACAGAAAAGACAAGTAGGTTTCAAAACTAACTGAGCACAAGCGACATCTGCAGGACAACAACAATAATAACAACAGAATCACTGTTACTGTATATATTTCACACATGGGCAGATGAGCAGTGCGGATATTTTTTGGGGGGTTAATTTCCTAGTTAAATAGTCAAAATATCATTGAGATCTCATTTGTTATAAACAATGAATTAAAAAACAGGGGCAAAACATTTTTGAATGTCTTTCCATGAGTTTTTTTCAGGTCCCAAATCACCCTTTTCCATAATCCAACAGATTAATCTGGGCACATATCTCTTACCCACTACCCACATCATATTGCATCCACCCAGCTTTTCACGTATCTCTATTAAAACTATATCACTCACCCCAGTCTGATCCACGATAAGTCTCTTTCCTAGCCCTGAGCGCACGATCTCCATCACCTGCAAAAACAAAGGACAGTATTATCATTCAGACATTCATAGACATTCATGACTTACCTGATCATCCAAACTGTTATCTTTGCAAATAAACAAACCAGTTTTACTTAAGACCACACGCGAGCGTGAGAGAAAGAGCACGACCACGCGCGAGCATGAGAGATAGAGCACGCCCACGTGTCAACCAGCCAGCGTGAGAAAGAGCAACGACCACATGCGTGCGTGAGCACACCCACGCATCATCCAGCGGGTGAAAGAGCACGACCGCAGGCAAATAAGCACGACCACGCGTGAGCGTGAGAGAAAGAGCACGCCCACGCATCAACCAGCCAGCGGGCGAAAGAGCACAACCACACGAGAGCGTGAGCATAACCACGCATCATCCAGCGGGCGAAAGAGCACGACCAGGCGCGAGCGTGAGAGAAAGAGAACGACCGGGCGCGAGCGTGAGAGAAAGAGCACGACCGGGCGCGAGCGTGAGAGAAAGAGCACGACCGGGCGCGAGCGTGAGAGAAAGAGCACGATCACGCGCAAGCGTGAGAGAAAGAGCACGACCTCGCGTGAGCATAACCACGCATCATCCAGCGGACGAAAGAGCACGACCACGCGTGAGAGAAAGAGCACGCCCGAGCGTGACAGAAAGAGCTCGCCCACGCATCATCCAGCGGGCGAAAGAGCACGACCACACGCGAGCATGAGAGAAAGAGCACGACCACGCGCGAGCGTGAGAGAAAGAGCACGCACACGCATCATTCAGCAGGCGAAAGAGCACGACCACTCGCGAGCGTGAGCATAACCATGCATCATCCAGCGGGCGAAAGAGCACAACCACACGAGAGCGTGAGAGAAAGAGCACGCACACGCATCATTCAGCAGGCGAAAGAGCACGACCACTCGCAAGCGTGAGAGAAAGATCACGACCACGCGCGAGTGTGAGAGAAAGAGCACGTTTCTGATCTCACGATGCGATTTATTCACGATTTACTCACGATTTATTTTTAAAAAATGAGTTGAAACAAATTAGAAATGAACAACTTCCCTTGCATTATTTCTTAAATGCTTCACGTTTCTTTGCATAATAAAATAATGTTTTATTTCAAATAACAAAACTAAACTGTCACGACTGGCGTGCAAGAGAGAAGAACCCAAGCGCAGGCAGGCAGTGAAGGGGTTAACAGAAAATATTTATTACAAAAACACACAAAACAAAACCCACGAGGGGGTATAAAACAGGAACTAAACTAAGAAACAAACTTGAAATAAAAGACTTCCCACGAGGGGGGCAAAATGAAAACAAGAACACTAAACTAAACTAAAGGACACGACCAAACGTCTTAAATCAAAAACACAACAGGGTAGACCACAAGACTCACGGAACACGAACAGGGCAAGGACCAGGAACATGGGTGAGAGCACAAACATAATCCACACAGTACAATCCACGAGCACAGGACAAAGAAACATGAGGGTATATATAGGCAAGACAAACAAGGGATAACTACATGGGGCAGGTGTGGGTAATCAAACACTTAGGGAAGGATAACAAGGAAACGAGAGGAATGGGGCCAATGACAAGACACTGGAGAGAACGTATATTACTGTCAAACGGACAATAATATGTTTCTCTCCACACATAACCAAAGACTTTGTCATGGCTCTGCTACAGGACCAAGAAAAACATGACTAAGGAAGCAGAGCCATGACATAAACTGCAATTTTATAACAAATTAATAATAGAAAAAGTCTCTTTAATATAAACAAAATAATACTGTCTGTGCTTTTCTTGGATTTTTTTGCATTTAAGAAATATCAGCATCCACGTTTAGGTTTGCAGTGAAAATAGCGGCCCCTGCTGTTCAAAAAATGTATTGCAATTCAGTTCAAGCCTCAACCGAATTGAATCGTCACTCATTATAACCGATTCTCAACCGGCTCACGGTGAATCGTTACATCCCTAACGCACACGCATCATCCAGCGGGCGAAAGTGCACGACCACGCGAGAGCGTGAGAGAAAGAGCACGACCACGCATCATCCAGCGGGCGAAAAAGCACGACCACGCGCGAGAGTGAGAGAAAGAGCACGACCACGCGCGAGCATGAGAGAAAGAGCACGACCAAGCGCGAGCGTGAGAGAAAGAGCACGACCATGCGCTAGCGTGAGAGAAAGAGCACGACCACGCGCGAGCGTGAGAGAAAGAGCACGCACACGCATCATCCAGCGGGTGAAAAAGCACGACCACACGCGAGCGTGAGAGAAAGAGCATGACCACACGCGAGCGTGAGAGAAAGAGCATGACCACACGCGAGCGTGAGAGAAAGAGCACGACCACGCGCGAGCATGAGAGAAAGAGCACGACCACGCGCGAGCATGAGAGAAAGAGCACGACCACGCGCGAGCATGAGAGAAAGAGCACGACCACGCGCGAGCATGAGAGAAAGAGCACGACCACGCGCGAGCATGAGAGAAAGAGCACGACCACGCGCGAGCATGAGAGAAAGAGCACGACCACGCGCGAGCATGAGAGAAAGAGCACGACCACGCGCGAGCATGAGAGAAAGAGCACGACCACGCGCGAGCATGAGAGAAAGAGCACGACCACGCGCGAGCATGAGAGAAAGAGCACGACCACGCGCGAGCATGAGAGAAAGAGCACGACCACGCGCGAGCATGAGAGAAAGAGCACGACCACGCGCGAGCATGAGAGAAAGAGCACGACCACGCGCGAGCATGAGAGAAAGAGCACGACCACGCGCGAGCATGAGAGAAAGAGCACGACCACGCGCGAGCATGAGAGAAAGAGCACGACCACACGCGAGTGTGAGAGAAAGAACACGACCACACGCGAGCATGAGAGAAAGAGCACGACCACACGCGAGCATGAGAGAAAGAGCACGACCACTCACGAGCGTGTGAGAAAGAGCACGCACACACGCATCATCCAGCGGGTGAAAGAGCACGACCGCAGGCAAATAAGCACGACCACGCGCGAGCGTGAGAGAAAGAGCACGCCCACGCCTCAACCAGCCAGCGGGCGAAAGAGCACAACCACACGAGAGCGTGAGCATAACCACGCATCATCCAGTGGGCGAAAGAGCACGACCTAGCGCTAAAAGATGCCAGCGCTAAAAGATGCCGGACATGAACCGCACGCGGTAAGTCAAACTATGAATCAATGCAATAATGTTTGTGTGCTCATGCTGTAGTTCCGCCCCCCCTGCACGCCTCCAGGTGCTCGTCTTTTTCTGGAAATAATCATACAGCGGTATCTGTCTTTTATCAATTTGATCAAACTAAATAATCTTCGAAGATACGAAGTATGCAATACTACTGTGTAGGTACTCAAGATTAATATGAGATTGGCAGAAACTGTGTGTGTTACCTCATCTTTAAACATACACATGTACAGTATGTGTATGTGTTAATAGATACAAAATAAATATGCACAGTACAAACATAAAGACATAATATTCTGAGTGTAGAATGGTAATCTGAAACCTGTCACGGAAAGCAGGAAAGAACCCAATCGCAGGCAGCGGGGATAAAGGGGTTAACAAGACAGGGGAATATTTATTAAATAACAAACACAAAACAAAAACCCACGATGGGGTGTAAACAAGAACAGGATAATAATATAAGTAAAAGGGACGTAAACTAACTAAACACTAAACTAAACAACACTTGACAGACTAAACTAAACACTTACTATAACAGGAGAAAACAGCAACAATAGGCACAGGCAATACAGGGAACATCAGGACACTGAACACAGCACACACAATGACCGAACACAGGACAATGAAACATGAGGGCATTAAATGGGCAAGACAAACGAGGGAAAATTACACAGGGCAGGTGAGGAACATTAGACAGGAGAGGGAAACAATACAGGAAACGAGAGGGGCGGGGCCAATGACGAGACACTGGAGAGAACGCATATTGTCAAAAGGACAATAATATGATTCTCTCCACACATAACCAAAGACTTTGTCATGGCTCTGCCACATGACCAGGAAATCCAAGACTAGGTGAGGCAGAACCATGACAGAAACCAGTGTTTATTGATCACAAATTGACAGTAAATAAATGCTTTAATCTATCTCATACTCACATTAAAGGTTCAGTTTGTAACTTTTTGCAGTAAAATTTCCTAAAACCACTAGGCCAGTGTTATATATTTTGTTCGTTTGTGTATTTACAATATCTCATATGTTTCCAACTATTTGTAAATTGTGGGAAAATTGCCATTTTAGCCAGTGACACGGACCGTGTCTGGCAGTCACCTGTAAACCTTCAGCAGTTATATGATTGGCTGAGGTGCCTCACGTGATTCGTGTAAGCCGTTACGCTTTCTCCAGACCTTGCATCTCCCTAATAACACAGTCTCTGGCGTTACACTAGGTTTCCACTTTTAACTCCACTTTAACTTTTAACTTTTAAACCATGACAACACAGTCAAGTGGACAAATGTGAAAGTATTCGTTTGTAGCGTTTATCAAGCAACTATCTTGTTTTGCGCAGTCGTTATGGAGCACAATTATTCTTTACTGTTTGCAGCTGGTTCTGTCAACAAAGACATATGGGTAAACCAAATGACCCAAGAAGAGTTTGGGACAAGAAGATATAATCGAGAGAGATCAAACTAGGATAAATATCGGTGTGGCATTTCCTAAATGGAGAGAGCTGTGTGACAAATTTTAACTAGACAGAGACGCTGATCCTGCATGTGTTTTACTAGTCAAGTGAGGAACTGTTTAGATTCCTTTACTGACAGAAAAAGGTATGATATTATTTCGATCAACAAGTTTAGTCTTATTGTTTGAATGTTTTTTTCTTAATTTAGCACCAGTGTCATGTACTGTATACTGTATATTTACTGAACAAGTTATTGTTTTAAGATCATCTGACTAAATAGTAATAAATTAATTTTATGAATTATGTCTAATGCCTCTAATTCATTTTAATGCAATAAAATCATGTCACAACACGACATTTATAAAACTTTATTACTTTACATTATCTATAAATGTGATTTCTCATTCACGTCTGATTGATTATTACTGGTGGAGTTGAAGACAACAGTTCCCATTATTCCACGCTCCTTCACAGCATCATGAAGCTACGCTGTTGTTGTTGTTGTTGTTTTGAACATGTTTTTAATGTGTGCCCTCTAGCGGCGGATTTTACAAACTGTGTCACACTAAATACAGATCCGGTTTTATTTCCTTTTTTTAATCTCCTGCATTTTCTGGTTGTATTCTAATGAAGAGGCTAAGAAATAATTATATATGCACATTACACCATTGCTGAAATCTAATGGTAGCCAAAGATTTTTGTACAGCGCTGTATATATTACATACATTATAAAAATGATCTAAAAAGTATTATAGGTTTAACTATGTATTAGACTATGAACACATTTGAACTATTTATACCATCCATAGTGGATTGATTTGATCCACGATCGACCTCTAGGGCTGCTCAACAATAACGTGCATGCGATATTAGCTTAACTATTTGAGCCTCGTTCGGATTAGTAGGATTGTGCGAACTAAAGCTAACCTTTATGAAACCACATACAGTATATGTCACACATATATGTACACACAATATTATCTATAGAGTATTATGTGATACTAAAATACGAATAAGGATTAAAAGCTTTGGGGTTTGAATGCTCTGACACGTGAAGCGAAATGCACACGCGATTGAGCAGAAAGTGAAGCTTCGTTTGTCATTGGCCACGTGATTTCTACGTTAACTTCCGGGAACTATTGAGAGGCTCCATGAACCGCCATTGCTGTGAAAAAAAAACTGTTTCATTGAAGTCAACAGAATTGACGCGACTCTCTCTCTCTCTTTCAATGACACTGGGATCGAGGCTTCATCTGGCGCTCCCATTTGTTCTCGACATGAGCTCCGAAGCCTCAATTCAAATGTCACATCAGTAGTGTTTACCTGTTACCTGTGGATATACACACGTAACTCACTGAGGTGGACCAGCTGCCTGTTTTATTGAAGGACTGTTTTCATAAGTAAAGAGGATAATGCCTAAAAATACAAGAAACAGTATTTTAAATACAGTTTCTACAAAAATTTGATAACTTACAAATCGAGACAATTACTTTAACTCACTGAGGTGGAGCAGCTGCTTTTTAAGAGCGGTCCTGTTTTCTAGAGGGCCGCAAGTAAGGATGATAGCGCCTAAAAATACAAGAAACCGTATTTTACATGGAGTTTATGCTAACATTAAAGCACTTATAAGTTGAGACAATTTGTTTAACTCACTGAGGTTGATAAGCTGCCTTGACAGATGGTTCCTGATTTTTTAAGGACCGCGAGAAAGGATGATAGCGCCTAAAATACAAGAAAGTTTTTTAATTACAGTTTCTGCAAACATTCGAACACTTACAAATCAACAGAGTTTGTTTAACTCACTTAGGTGGATCAGCTGCTTTAAAAGAGGGGTCCTCTTTTTTAGAGGACTGTGAGTAAGGATGACTGCATCTAGAAATACAAGAAAAAGTATTTTAAATACAGTTTCTACTAACTTTCGAAAACTTACAAATCAAGACAATTTGTTTAACTCACTGAGGTTGACAAGCTGCCTTGACAGACCGGTCCGGTTTTCTAGAGGGCCGCAAGTAAGGATGATAGCGCCTAAAAATACAAGAAACAGTATTTCAAAAACAGTTTCTGCAAACATTTAAGCACTTTTACGTTGAGACAATCTGTTTAACTCACTGAGGTTGATAAGCTGCTTTGACAGAAGGTTCCTGATTTTTTAAAGACCGCGAGAAAGGATGATAGCGCCTAAAATACAAGAAACAGTATTTTAAATACAGCAAACATTTGAACACTTCGGAATCGAGACCATTTTTAAAACGATAAATTAAGGGTTTGTTCAACTAACCGAGGTACAGGAGCTGGTGCAGTTGTGGTGAGGGCATTTGTGGGCATTTCTTGTACACCCAATGTCTTATTTTGTGCAAACTCTGTTGAGAACAAATCAGAGCAGATAAATTACCAAACTTTTCATCCAATGATTGATATAAAAGACATAACATAGTTGGTCAGAGAGAACAAAATGTAACACAACTTACCAAAGGTAAGAGGCAATTTCAATTCAAAGTTTGACACATCTGGAGGAGGAGGGTTACACCTAAAAATACAAGAAAAAGTACTTTTAAGTGTCATTTCTGCAAACAATCAAGCACTTATAAGTTGAGACAACGTGTTTAACTCACTGAGGTGGATCAGCTGTTTTGGAAGACGGGTCCTGTTTTCTTGAGGGCTGCAAGTAAGGATGATACCGCCTAAAAATACAAGAAACAGTATTTTAAATACACTTTATGCAAACATTCACACAATGACAAATCAAGACAGTGTGTTTAACTCACTGAGCTACAGGTCTAGATGTGGCGGGGGCCTTGGTGTACACGTCCAGTCCATCCAGCACCCTGCACAACTCATCAAAACTGGTGTCAGGCTTTCGTTGCCTCTTTGCAGAACCTGTTGAGAACAAATCAGAGCAGATAAATGACACACATGTTCATCAATTGATTCACATGGAAAATTAGACCAAAACAGTTTTTACAAAATAAAAAGGCACTGAAGTTGTTGGTCAGAGAGAAAAAAATGTAACTCAACTTACCAAAGGTTGGAGGCAGTCTGACTTCAAAGTTTGACATGTCTGTGGGAGGCTTTGAGGCAGGAGGCCTAAAAATACAAGAAAGATTTCTTTAAGCGTTGTTTCTGCAACCATTCGAGCACTTATAAATCGAGAGAATTTGATCAACTTACTGAGGTGCAGGAGCAGGAGCAGTGGTGGTGGGGGAATTTGTGGGGATTTCTTGTCCACCCCGTGTCTTATTTTGAGCAAAAGCTGTTGAGAACAAATCAGAGCAAATAAATGACAAAACTCATCCAATAGTCCAATGATTGATATAAAAGACCAGAATTTAGGATCTTCAAAACAAAAAATAAAAAATTCTCATTAAGGAACACTGTTGGTCAGAGAGAACAAAATGACTACGTTTCCATGCAAAGAGGTGTTCTCATGTCATGTAAACATGTTATTGCGACTAAGTCCTTACTCTGATTATTGGAAATATTTGCATTATTGATGCGCATGTAAACGTAGTCAATGTCACACAACTTACCAAAGGTATGACGCCATTTTAATTCCAATTTTGAGACGTCTGGAGGAGGAGGATTGCACCTAGAAATACAAGAAAACGTATTTTAAGTGTCATTTCTGCAAACATTCAAGCACTTAAAAGTCAAGAAAATGTGTTTTACTCACTGCAGTAGATCAGTTGCTTTGAAAGAAGGATGCTGTTTTCTAGAAGACTGCGAGTAAGGGTAAGTGCGCCTAAAATTCAATAAACAGTATTTATAATACAGTTTCTGCAAACATCCAAACACTTACAGATCGAGACAATTTGTTTAACTCACTGAGGTGGACCGGATGCTTTGTAAGAGGGGTCCTGTTTTCTAAAGCGCCGCAAGTGATGATGATAGCGCCTAAAAATACAAGAAACAGTATTTTAAATATAGTTTCTGCAAACATTGGAACACTTACAAATCAAGACAGTGTGTTTAACTCACTGAGTTACAGGTCTAGATGTGGTGGGGTGATTGGTGTACACCTCCAGTCCATCCAGCACCCTGCACAACTCATTAAAACTGGTGTCAGGCCTAAAAATACAAAACAAAGTACTTTAAGTGTAGTTTCTGCAAACAATCAAGCACTTATAAATTGAGAGTTTGTTCAACTTACTGAGGTGCAGGAGCTGGTGCAGTTGTGTGGGGAAGATTTGTGGTCATTTCTTGTCCACCCCATGATTTATTTGGTGCAAACGCTGTAAAGAACAAATCAGAGCAGATAAATGACAAAACTGTTCATCCAATGATTGATATAAAAAAACTAAATTTAGGATTTTCAAAATGAAAAAAATTAAGATTACTTTTTCACAAAGGAACACTTTTGGTCAGAAAGAACAAAATGTAACACAACTTACCAAAGGTTGGAGGCAATTTAAATTCAAATTTTGAGTTGTCTGGAGGAGAAGGATTACACCTAAAAATACAAGAAAATGTACTTTAAGTGAAGTTTCTGTAAACATTCAAGCACTTATAAACCGAGAGAATTTGTTCAACTTACTGAGGTACAGGAGCTGGAGCACTTGTGGTGGGGGACATTGTGGGAATTTCTTGTCCACCCCATGTCTTATTTTGTGCAAATGCTGTTAAGAACAAATCAGAGCAGATGAATGAAAAAAACTGTTCATCCCATGATTGATATAAAAAACTAAATTTAGGATTTTCAAAACAAAAAATATAAGAATATATTTTTCATAAAGGAACACAATTGGTCAGAGAGAACAAAATGTAACACAACTTACCAAAGGTTTGAGGCAATTTGAATTCAAATTTTGAGACATTTGAAAGAGGCTTTGAGGCAGGAGGATGACATCTAAAAATACAAGAAAAAGTACTTTGAGTGGCGTTACTGAACCTTAAATCATGTATACACATTGTATTACATCTAAAACAAACAATAATATTCGTTTTAGCCCTGTCATATGACCCCTTTAACTTACTGAGGTGCAGGAGCTGGAGCTTATTTTGTGCAAACGCTGTTGAGAACAAATCAGAGAAGATAAATGACAAAACTGCTCATCCTATGATTGATATAAAGACCAAAATTTTGGATTTTCAAAACAGTTTGAAAAATAAAAAAAACATTTTTCATAAAAGAACACAGTTGGTCAGAGAGAACAAAATGTAACACAACTTACCAGAGGTTGGAGGCAATTTAAATTCAAATTTTGAGACATCTGGAGGATGCTTTGAGGCAGGAGGATTACACCTAAGAATACAAGAAAAAGTACTTTTAAGTGCTCGAATGTTTGCAGAAACGCCACTTAAAGTCAAGACATTTTGTTTAACTCACTGAGCTACAGGAGCTGGTGTAGATGTGGTGGAGGCCTCTGTGTTCAGCCGCAGTCCATCCAGCAGTCTGCACAACCCATCAGAACTGGTGTCAGGCTCTCCATGCCTCTTTGCAGAACCTGTCGAGAACAAATCATAACAGATAAATGACACACATGTTCATCCAATAATTGATAAGAAAAATTAAACAAAAATTTAGGATTTTTTTAAACAGTTTTGAAAAATAAAAGGGCACTGAAATAAAATGTAACTCAACTCACCAAATACAGCAGACATTTGGCTATCTGGAAAGGTCCAGTAATTCCTTTGAAATAAGGTAAGCGTATGATTCCTAAAAAAATACAAGAAAAAGTACTTTAAGTGTAGTTTCTGCAAACATTCGTGCATTTATAAATTGAGAGAATTTGTTTAACTTACTGAGGTGCAGGAGCTGGAGCACTTGTGGTGGGGGCCATTGTGGGCATTTCTTGTCCACCCCGTGTCTTATTTTGTGCAAACGCTGTTGAGAACAAATCAGAGAAGATAAATGACAAAACTGCTCATCCTATGATTGATATAAAGACCAAAATTTTGGATTTTCAAAACAGTTTGAAAAATAAAAAAAACATTTTTCATAAAAGAACACAGTTGGTCAGAGAGAACAAAATGTAACACAACTTACCAGAGGTTGGAGGCAATTTAAATTCAAATTTTGAGACATCTGGAGGATGCTTTGAGGCAGGAGGATTACACCTAAGAATACAAGAAAAAGTACTTTTAAGTGCTCGAATGTTTGCAGAAACGCCACTTAAAGTCAAGACATTTTGTTTAACTCACTGAGCTACAGGAGCTGGTGTAGATGTGGTGGAGGCCTCTGTGTTCAGCCGCAGTCCATCCAGCAGTCTGCACAACCCATCAGAACTGGTGTCAGGCTCTCCATGCCTCTTTGCAGAACCTGTCGAGAACAAATCATAACAGATAAATGACACACATGTTCATCCAATAATTGATAAGAAAAATTAAACAAAAATTTAGGATTTTTTTAAACAGTTTTGAAAAATAAAAGGGCACTGAAATAAAATGTAACTCAACTCACCAAATACAGCAGACATTTGGCTATCTGGAAAGGTCCAGTAATTCCTTTGAAATAAGGTAAGCGTATGATTCCTAAAAAAATACAAGAAAAAGTACTTTAAGTGTAGTTTCTGCAAACATTCGTGCATTTATAAATTGAGAGAATTTGTTTAACTTACTGAGGTGCAGGAGCTGGAGCACTTGTGGTGGGGGCCATTGTGGGCATTTCTTGTCCACCCCGTGTCTTATTTTGTGCAAACGCTGTTGAGAACAAATCAGAGAAGATAAATGACAAAACTGCTCATCCTATGATTGATATAAAGACCAAAATTTTGGATTTTCAAAACAGTTTGAAAAATAAAAAAAACATTTTTCATAAAAGAACACAGTTGGTCAGAGAGAACAAAATGTAACACAACTTACCAGAGGTTGGAGGCAATTTAAATTCAAATTTTGAGACATCTGGAGGATGCTTTGAGGCAGGAGGATTACACCTAAGAATACAAGAAAAAGTACTTTTAAGTGCTCGAATGTTTGCAGAAACGCCACTTAAAGTCAAGACATTTTGTTTAACTCACTGAGCTACAGGAGCTGGTGTAGATGTGGTGGGGGCCTCTGTGTTCAGCCGCAGTCCATCCAGCAGTCTGCACAACCCATCAGAACTGGTGTCAGGCTCTCCATGCCTCTTTGCAGAACCTGTCGAGAACAAATCATAACAGATAAATTACACACATGTTCATCCAATAATTGATAAGAAAAATTAAACAAAAATTTAGGATTTTTTTAAACAGTTTTGAAAAATAAAAGGGCACTGAAATAAAATGTAACTCAACTCACCAAATACAGCAGATATTTGGCTTTCTGGAAAGGTCCAGTAATTCCTTTGAAATAAGGTAAGAGTGTGGTTCCTAAAAAATACAAGAAAAAGTACTTTAAGTGTAGTTTCTGCAAACATTCATGCATTTATAAATTGAGAGAATTTGTTTAACTTACTGAGGTGCAGGAGCTGGAGCACTTGTGATGGGGGCCATTGTGGGCATTTCTTGTCCACCCCATGTCTTATTTTGTGAAAATGCTGTTGAGAACACATCAGAGCAGATAAATGACAAAACTTCATCCAATAAATTATATAAAAGACCAAAAATTTTGGATTTTCAAAACAGTTTGAAAAATAAAATAAAAAATTTCATAAAGGAACACAGTTGGTCAGAGAGAACAAAATGTAACACAACTTACCAAAGGTTAGAGGCAATTTGAATTCAAATTTCGAGACATCTGGAAGAGGCTTTGAGGCAGGAGGATTACACCTAAAAATACAAGAAAAAGTACTTTAAGTGGCGTTTCTGCACACATTCAAGCACTTAAAAGTTGAGACAGTTTGTTTAACTCACTGAGGTGGATCAGCTGCTTTGAAAGATGAGTCCTTTTTTCTAAAGGACTGCGAGTCAGGATGCTTGCACCTAAAAATTCAAGAAACAGTTTTTAAAATACAGTTTCTACAAATATTCAAAGACTTTTGAGAATTTGTTCAACTTACTGAGATGCAGGAGCACTTCTGGTGGGGGGTTTTGTGTCCGTTTCTTGTCCACCCCATGTCTTATTTTGTGCAAACACTGTTGAGAACAAATCAGAGCAGATAAATGACAAAACTTCTCATCCTATGATTGATTTTCAAAAGCAACAGAATAAAAGTGTATTGATAGTTTTGGGCAGATTAGAAAAGAATGTAATAACTTACGCTTTCTATTCCTCCTCTGCCGTTTGCTTTTCTTTTCCTCAGACACTCCATGCCATTTACTGGACAGCCCTGCAAGATGAAAATCAAGTTTAATGTTGTTTACATGATTATGTGGTGTTTTTAAGATGATAAACCATAAGCGGATTCATTATTTTACACCATTGCGGAGTATTTTCTACATAAAACTGCACTTTACCAAAGACAGTTTTAAAAAATGCAGGTCGAAACTGCCCCGGTTGACAAAAAGTGCCACAAAAGTCATTACGTTTGAATAAAATGTTACCCTGACTGTGAAATCCAGGCTAATGTCTTAAAATCAAACATTTAGGAGCATCAAATCATAGCCATAAAAATGACAAAATTAAGTACTGTCTTTATATCTGTAATCATTTAATTAATTTAATGAATGCTTTGATTGACACTGCGTTTTAGTACTTTCCACAAAAATTTACCAAAGTTGGCATCCATTGATTTCTTTCTCTGACATGACCCTGCCTTAAGGCTAAAATACACTACAAGACTTTTGTAGCGCAAAATCGATAACTCACGAGTCTCTTGTCCTGTCGCTGGGACTGCAGGTGAGGTCTTCAGATCTTCGGCCAACAAGGGGAAATCCAGTACAGCCCAGGATGGTATCTTTAATGGCCGGGGGTCAATATACCCCTCAGCTTCGGCTTTATCCATGTAGTCAGCCCATGATGTTATAGGCTCATACCCCTCGAAGGGATCAACATCTTCGGCAGATTGAACACTAACTGCAGAATTCATGTTGAGATGTTCAGCGGTCAAATCCAACCAAGTCGCTGAAGCTGTAACGTTGCTGCGGGGCTGTTCCAATCGCTAAAGCGATCCGAAATGATGTCGGACGATCCGGTGGAGTCAACGAATAAAGTAATCCTCTCAGTCACTATTCGGTCTCACTTCCTTCACGCAAGAACAGAAATCCAGCAGAAAAAACGCCAAGAAAACACTCAAAAGCAATCGCACGAAGCGCAAAACTTTCAATGCTCTAGCAACAAACAAAGCAACGACGACTAAGATACTGACTGACACAGCGCTGGGTAACGCCAGAACTCCCTGTTGCGTCATAACGTTTATCTCATCAAGATCAGAAGCTGACCGCAACGACCACAGTCAAATATAAACACGTGTTTCTACATTGGTAGTAAAGCATTTCATTCAAAATAAATACATATTTTTTTCTTAAATGGATATAAAGCTAGTTTTGTCCGGACTGGGAAAAGTAATTGAGCACATTCACTTCGGGTCCTTCAGTTTACCTATTGTTTATAGCCAGAAATTAATATTTCAATCTGCTTTCTTCTTATTATTATTATTAGTAGTAGTAGTAATGTATTTTTTTTTAACGAATCACACTCAATATATCAGTGTTGCTGAGAAAGAGTTTCTACCATTGATGCTCTGAAGGCAAAACTATGAACAGGTGCTAAATTTATTTATGACATTATTATAAGTGTACAATTAACACAATATCGATAACCATGTTTTGTTTTCAAAATTTTCCAAGTTTATTTACAGCGCTTCTCACAATTTTGCATTGTTGCATTAATTTAGTGAAGTGGTTTCCCGTGATCGAAAAAAATTCAAGGGGGATGGTGTTTGTGTCAAATAGTTTGTGGTGTGACTGTATGTCCCATAGCTTACCTTAAGAAACAATTCAATTAGTTTTAATTGAATTAAGAATTATTGAAACTATAAGATTTATCTGAGCTGTCCAAATATAATACATGCATTTATTCAATCTTTTGGAACAGGTGAACAAGGAAAAATAGAAATATTGCACAACATTATTACAGATGAAAAGAACTGTGTTCTGATTAAATATATATTTAAATAGACTGCTGTTATTTATTTCCTTGATGACAAATATTATTTTCCAGCGTAATTACTCCAGTATGCCTTGTCATGAAAAAAACTGCCCAGCGTGTGTACGTATGTACGTAAGTTACGTTTACACGTCTATGCAGCGCGTGCGGGAGGGGATGAGGATGTTCAACAGCAGAGGGCAGTGTCGCACAGGAGACACAATGAAGTGTTAGTACCTCCCAGTATCTCCAGTGATGTTTATTTCAGGAAACGGGACGGTCAGAAAGCACAACTACATTCTCGGATGGTGCACGAGTCGCAGACGCAGGAAAGCATGCTGATGTCTGTATGATCAGGACATAAAGATGGTGTTCGAGTCGGTGGTGGTCGATGTCTTGAACAGGTTTCTGGGGGATTATGTGGTGAACCTTGACTGGAGGTTCTACATTGAATTATACCCTGGGCTGAATTGCACCCCCCCCCCCTAAAAAAAACCCCCCACAAAATTCTGCACAAACAGTTATATCTTATTATAACAACATAAGTGAAAATTATATTTCTCAATTGCACAAATCCTTCATTAGAACATTTGAAAAACACACTTAAGAGAATCCAGTTATTTAACTATTGTAATTACAGCAGGAAACACACTTTTTAAGGTGCACAATCTCCAACTCCAACATTGCCAAAAGACAATGAACACAATTCTGCACAAAATATGACAGTATCAGAACTTAAATAAATATACACTATATACATAAATGTGCCAAAAATATATACAATCAGATATATAAAAAATGTAACAAGAGCAGAGAGCAACAATAATATAAAATATTAAGAATAATATGTAAAATAATATAAAATAATAATAATACAATGCAATGTATCTATACACTGTATCTAATTTGCATATTAATGTGTTCTTGGAGCAACATTTAATGAAAAAATAAGTGTAATAATTGGAGTAATTGGCAACATTTTAATAATAATATATAATATTTCATGGGAATATTGATGTATAATTTATTTCAATATTCACTTGTTGTGTCTCCCAAAATGCCTGATAAACATGATTTAAGTCCTGATGTCCTCTACAGTAGACATGTATGAAATCAATGCCCTGTTCTGTAACAGAAAGTCATTTTTTGCTTTGAAACCCCATAACGTTTTGACATAACATCTGATATGTTGGTTTATGAAATACAATTTGAAAAGTAGTCCGATTTAAATTATAATTACACAGATTTGAAAATTCCGTTGGCTATACAGGGCCTAACGTTAACCCAAGTGATGGAAATAAATAATAACTGAACTTGTAACAGTTTTGTTGCAAAGCACAATATTATGGTGAAATTAGATCTCGTGTTTGTTGATTTAAACCGAATTATTGTTGTATAAGCATAGCAAAAAGGCTAAAAAACTTAAGAGTTATACCCACCAATTAACACTAGCCCTTCATTCATGACATGGATACCGTAATAATCATACAGAGAGAACATAGTTGCATACCTTTATCTTTATCTAGCTCGTTTCTCCTCTTCTTCTTTTCTTTTTTTTCTAAATTGGGCACCTGATGGCTTTGACCTTTTCCTGTCCATCTCTGTGTTTATTTGGCACTCGACAATCAACAGATTTCCCATCCCCCCAACACAACCAGGGGCCTGCTTCAATAAGGAGGTTCAGCCAACTCTAGGTTAAACCTTGAACTCAGAGTTGGTTTACTTAGAAATTAGAAACTTTGAGTTTTTAGTTTCAGAACAGCTGATTTGAGTTAGTTCTATTTACTCTGGGTAGGCTTACCCTGGGTTAAGCACGTGCACCACGACTATAAAAAAACATCATCAATGGAGCTCCGATATTACGATTCACCATGGCAACGGCACCAAAAAAGCAAGATGGCGGCAGAAAGCACTTGAGAGTGAGGCACACTTTCCGCTCTGCATGGATTTACTGATATCCTAAAAATGACTTAAGTTTAAATTAATAAATTGATAAATGTACCAATAAACAAATAAATTAATCATTAAATGAGTGAAAAAACAGAAATAATAAAAAAATTGTATGTTCTCACTCGCCATGAATGCTCTAGTTACGCGAATGAGACGTTATGGTGTATAGGACACCTGTAGGGCGTCAGACTCTCGTGCAAGATTAGACTCATCGCCTGTTCGAACCCTGCTCTGACCAGATATGCGTTGGAATGGCTGCACGTCAAAATTACTAGTTTATTGCCTTTATCGCTTTATTTCTGCATTTATGTCTGTATTTATTAATTTCTTTATTCATGCACTTTATTAATACACTTTATTAAGTTATTTCTCATCGGCTATAGAAAATTATGCGCTGATGTAATACACGTACTGATGTTATTGATGTAAGGATGGATGAGATATATTTTGATATATCTAATTCACTGTAAAGAAAAACGGTACAGTTTTAATAAAAATACGCAGGGAAATGACAAAATTCCACTCGGGTCCTAAATTGCTCTCCTGAAATCAAAGAACATTCCAATGAATTAATGCAGCCTCCTCATGAATCCTCTATAAAAGCACATATGACATGAAGTCACTGAGATGGTCTCTGTGTGATCAAAATGTGTGCCATGAATGACTGTATTAATGAATGAATGAATGAGTTACACCACTTGCACTTTAAAAGGGGGAGGAGATCAAAATAAACTCTGGGTTTACCAAAGAAAACCTGATCCCGACCAGGTTAGGTTCACAGAGTAAGTTACTATGGTTACAGACTCTGAGTATAAGTTACCTCTCCTTTAGAAACGGGCTTGAGTTACCCCGCTTTCTCAGGTTTGACATACATCACATTCTGAAACGGAAAACCCAGAGTTTCCCTCATTTCAGGGTTAATATACTCAGAGTTTTCACTGAACCTCCTTTCTGAAACGGGCCCCAGAAGTCAAGACTAAACCAATAGAGGGTTTTCACGACGCGTCATCAATCCGGAAGTCGGCCATGTTGAAGGCATTGAAAGTAAGCACTGCTATTGAACCTAATGGAAATTGCAGATTTTGCTGGAGTAAAAATTCTTCTTCTTTAGAAATAACTGTGAAAATAAAGCTCTTTAATGCAAGTCGATCACACCCTAGAATCGCTATAGCCATGTGCTGTAACATCACGTGCAGTATAATTAATTATTTTCTACTCTGAACTTCACTGACGAGTCAGCAGTATTGATTGATGACGCGTCGTGAAAACACTCTAATGGTGACCACATAATCGTTTTGTATTACCTATTTTCATTAGCCATTTCACACAGCTTGTGTGCACAGCACCTTCTCAGCAAGCATGGGCGCCAATTTGCCAATTCCCCACACTGAAATGATAGATAATAGAAAACCGCTTCGCGGTGGCGGCGCAGAGGATTATTATTATTTTTTAACTGCTCGTGTCGCCCCCCATGTATCATGAAAAAATGCCGCCCCGGTTCGCCCGTGCCAAAAACCGCTACTGGTGCCAGGTGTCAAAACCAACTTTGCTAAAGCAGACAGTCAGGGCTAAACCCGTGTTTAGATGAAGTTCAGGGGAAGTTTCATGATCCTGAAATGCACGATTATTAACGAAGATCTCAACCCTACGCTGTAACGTGAGAGTCATGCCTTGACATTGAGTGAGTGCAGGTCTGAGCATGCGTTTACCGTCATCATGGACAACCGTAGTTAAATCACTACTAGCCTACATGACACACTAGGGTTTCATTTAAAAAAAGCCATATACAAATGATACAATTTATGGTGATGCTTACTTTATTAATACTAGGCCTATTAATAAAATAAAATCTAATAGAATTTAGATAGATATTTAGAAAATACAGAAAATAGATACTTTGAGAAAAATATATTTTTTGAAATGTCAGTGGTTTTGTGGTGTTCATGCAATGTCAATGGGGCCCCAAATTGTTTGTTCACTAACATTCTTCAGATTATTTTTATTTTGTGTAAAGAAAGTCATAAAGGTTTGAAATGACAAGAGGTTGAGTAAAGAATTTTCAATTTTGGGTGAACTATCCCTTTAAAGGTTCTTTGAATCATTCAGCCAAAATTGATATTATAAAAATAAAAAGTGTATACTCTGTTTTCTGCCGCAAATATATGTAAAATATGTGAAATGCTAAAAAAAGGGATAAAATGTGTTTTAACAAAAACTCTAATCCAAAAGCTTTAGGTGGGATTTGTACCACATCTCCTCTGGTGTTGTCCTTGCATGCCTGTCAGGGTCTGTTGTATTTTAATTACTCAATGTTTTTTAAACACATTTCAGCTTGAGAGAAGGAAAATCATTAAAGCAACCAAGCATAGGTTTAGAAGCACAAGCACACTCACAGCCATGAACAATCAAGACAATATTGTCAAGAAACAGACTTTAAGAGGGTTGAGATGGTGGAAGGATTGTGTTTTCATGCTATTTTGTGCTGTTTTTAGTGATCATAAGGACAGGCTGTGTGTTGGCTTTGCAGGAGGATGCAATGTTTGTGACCATATGGTCCAGCATTTGGTTAGGTCCTCTGTTGTAGCCTCAGAACGTCCTGTCCTTGAATTACACCATGCAAGAGCGGACAGAAATATAATTAACGTATCCTGCGAAATATACAGTTAATCCTGTTATAATGAAATCTGTCTCCTGATTCAGTGTTGACATTCTCTAATGTTATAACAGAGGTTTGCATACACCGTTGGTTTCCGAATCAGTCGTCTTATATGGATCCCATAGCTCTGCAGATTGAGAGCTGTGTCACGCTCCATGAAGCACGCGGTCTGACATGAAGCATACTTGATGTGTTGTTTTCTAAAATAAAGATGGTTCTGTGCAGACCATCTGCAGCACATGTGTAAGATACACATTTAATGCATAACATCAAATTCTCTAGGCAATATACAGTTTATAATTTTATTATTAAACTTAATACAGGTGCGTGCGTGTGTTTATTTAGAGGAGAGACTGAGGCTAATTGTAACATTTTCTGTATTTTACTTTATAACTCACATAATTCTATGTGTACGTAATTGTCATCTTTTCCTATAAAAAATATGACTGATCATTAAGGATTATGTAACCATTGCCACAAAAGATGCAAATGCTGGAAAAACGCTGGACATCAACTTAAAAAACTATGCCGAAGTGCTATTACTCAAATTTATTGTATTACTATTTTCCCCAGTCTGCTCTGTCTTCAATTGTGGTCATGTGATGCTAATTTAATTTACACTGGGGGATATTAATGTTGAGTTAATGTGCCTTGGACTGCCTCATCCGTGCTGGAGTGCCAAAGATATGTGTGTTTGGCAGTAGCATGAGTAAATAGCTTGTTACTTCACCTTTATGGTTCATTGATGCTGCACTTTCTCATGCTTGTTAATTTCCCTTTGGCATGTACAGCTGTAGAGCAGAGAGAGAGAGAGAGAGAGAGAGAGAGAGAGAGAGAGAGAGAGAGAGAGAGAGAGATGGCAAGTGAAAGTGAGCAAGCGGGGGCAAACCAGATTCCCTCTCTCTCAGTTTTCATCCTCTTTAAGGAGCTGGCAGCAAGAAATACAGAGAATCCAAGTCGTGCACAGGCTGAGACCGTGAAATCTTTTCTGTTTTGTCACAGCTGCTGTTGTTGTTAGTGCTGCACACAGAGGTAAGTCTTTCCTTTTTAATCGTTTTCTGAGGAATCTGTCAAACTGTGTGTCGTTCTCTTTGGCATCTCTGCGTCTCTCTCTGTGCCGTATTAGCCAAATTATCTCCATATGTTTCCATTACACATATCTAAAAAAAACTCATGGTTTTAATATTAATGTTATATTATCATATCAGTTGCATTTGTAAGCAAGAACATCTTCAGTTGTCTATTTACAGGGCAATATAGTCAGGACTTGCTGATACAACATTTCAAATTTATATAATATCATGTAATATTTGTTTATTTACAATGCTTTTGGTGCATTTTGTAACTGACGCTAGAACTGCTCACTTTTATTCATTGACCAAGGACAAAGAATCAAATATCAGGCAGGTATGGTCAATCTTTTATAATACAATATTATCATGCTCTTTTCCTCTCAAATCACAGTTTTTCTCTCAGCTGGACTGAATTGAGGTCAGGGCTGCCTTGTAGACTTCCAACCACCCAGATGATTTAGTGGAAGGACACAAATAATTACATTACTGCACATTTGGTAAAAGTGTGATTTCTTGTATCTGGGGTGTTAAGTCTTGTGTTATTCATCTATTATAGTGAAACTATAGAACACGGTTTCCTTTAATAGTTTTACTCACACTAGGACTGCATTGCAGATACATGTAAGATCCGCTCATGACCAGAAATATGAAGCGTGACAGAGTCATTGATACTCTGAGAATCATCACAGGCTCTTGTGGGGACTGACAGCTCATGAATTACACCGCACTTTCATTCCACGCACCACTGTTTGTGCATGAGCCATGTGTAAATGTTTCTCGCTTCTGTGCGTGTTTACCCAATGAAATGTATGTTTATTTCATTTACGTTTTATACATGTTCCTCTTCACATACACTGTAAAAAATTCAGTAAAAGCGTAATTTTACAGCAGCTGGTGTGCAAGTAAAATACCGTTAAAGAACAATTTTGTCATGAATGTCAATGTGATGTTTTTCTTGTATTGTAAATTTTCAGTGTTTACCTGTAATTTTACGGTTGTTACCATATTTTTTTTTTTAATTCCGGCAGCTGGGGCACCAATAAAATACTGTACAATAGCAGTTTGCCACATCAGATTACATGTTTTTCTTGTAAATTTGCATTCTTGCCTGTAATTTGACGGGTTTTTACTGTATTTCACAAATACATGAAAAACCACAGCAAAACTCTGTAAAATTACAGGCTTTTACAGTACATTAAAAAAATGACAGTACAATTCTGTACAATGACAATCTTTTACAGTTTAACAACAAATAATTTGACAGTATTTGGCTATGGCATGGATAACAGAAATGTCAAATTACAGAAATTGACTGGAAATATACCACAAACATAATAAGTTGGGTGTTAAATAGCATGAAAAACATGTCATCAAACTTTACAAAATGGTATTTTATGATTTTTCTGGTGACTCAGCTGCCGTAATATTAGCGTATGGTATGGTAGTAGGTATGGTCACAGAAAACCTGCTAAGCTCAGATCAAATTTCACCCCACAAACAAATAAAATAAATTAGAAATTATATTTGTTATAAGAAAATTAATGCTCAATAAAAACAGAAATAATAATGGTCCTAAAGAAAAAAATGTGGCACCATGGTCTCTTGAGGAACACGAGAGAGAAACCTAGAGACAAGTTCCAAAACGTTCAAAGATTTTCTAAAATTGTAGGAGTACTGTGTTTGTGAGTGTGTGTGTGCGTGTGTGTGCATGTGTGTGTGCGTGCGTGCGGAGATAATAAACCAGACATGTGCGCGTGCATGTGTGTGTGTGTGTGAGTGTTTTGCAGCTTTGAAGCATATCCTGTGAGGATATTTATCATGCCCTACATTCCCTTTGAATGAAAGTCTCGGGAGCTGATGCTACCATGACATTAAAACTGTATTTCATTGGCGCTGCCATGTTATTGTGTCACACCGCATGTAGCATGAAAAACAGAATAAGGGTGTGTAAAGCTTCTAATCTTTAATTAACGTTTAAAGGTCTATCTATCATAAGGTAGACCAGATGATCCCCTCAGGCCACATACGCATGCAGTCATGTGTAAAATACTTGCTGTAAAACATATTCTTATTTTCTGGCATGAATATCAATAAGCCCACACATTTGTGCTGTCCAACACTTGGATGCCAGTCTTCTTTTGGCATCAGGGCCATGATGGAATACAATGTGTCAGCACTCGTCCATATGGAGGACTTTGAACAAATTGGCATAGGTATCGTAAACCCAGAAATTCTTCCATTGTTTACTTTATGTCATTCCAAATCTGTATTACTTTGTTCTTTATGCAAAACACAAAAGAAGATATTTTTAAGAATATTGGTAACCAAACAACATTAGGCCCCATAGATTTCCAATGCATGAACACAAAACCAATGAGACATTTCTCATTTCTGTTCCACAGAAAAATGGTCCAACGGAGCAAATTCGGAAGGACAACTGATTGAATGAGCTGTGGTGAAGTGAAAGGTGAAAGAGAGAGAGAGAGCTGCTGATAAATCATACTGCTCTCTCTCCCTCTCTAAGAGTTATATGGGCTTTCTTATGAGCACAAGGGCAGATAATAGGTTTTGTGACTTTACATTACTCTATGGTCACTGGTCCCAGGAAGAGAAAATGACAGCTCATCAAACACACCAGCCTGACTCATTCAGTCCATTTCACACTTTCCCAGAGCGCTAATCTATGAGCGTTGGCTCATAGCAGCACTTGACCAAAACATAAGAGACCTGTCTGCTATCCAATCTTTGAGATGCAAACACACACGCATATATGCATTTGCCTTTTGTGAATAAGCACATATAGGTAAATGGTTAGCAGAATGCTAGACTCAGTCGAAGAATCATGAATTTATATGAAAGTTAAATTTCTTGGCAAGTTTTCAGCTGTCTAGCCATCCTGTATTTTTTCACTAACTGACAGGGGTATTTTTTATTCTTGTAGGTGATGGCTGAGCTGGATCTCCTCTCCACACCCCACAACGTTCAAATCAGCGAGGTGACCTGCGACTCGTTCCGGATTGCCTGGGAAATGGCCCATGAAGACACTTCCCGAGTGACACATTATTTCATCGACTTGAGACGTAAAGAGGGCGGCGAGCTGAATCGATTTAAGCACAGAGTCAGTATTTACTGTTATTAGCATCTTTGTTTAGATTAACACCATTCCATCCTGCATCAGGACACAACAGAATCTTTATTTACTTTCACACAAACAGGACCTAATTTGTTTCTGTAAGTTAGAATTTATGAAGCTGTTAAAAAACAATCTTCCCAGAGCAAGCCGGGGTTAAGCACCACGGATGTAACAAAAATCCAACGATTGTCACAGCTTGCTCCTCGCAGAGATCAAACCAACCTTTCAGCCTTGAATCTAAACCAATAAAATGTATCATCCCCGTAACCAACACAAGACAGGGAGGTGGTTTTCAATGCTTCAATGCATGCTTCCCGCCTGACGGATAACACTCGGATCCTATTATGGTGGTGCAATGACTTGCCCTCCATTGAAATTTCATTTACATTTCACATTTTAAACATGTGTGATTTTCTTTCTTCTACAAAACTCAAAAGAAGCTATTTTGGAAAATGTAGGTAACCAAAAACCATCGGTTCCCATTGACTTCTATTGTATGGACACAAAACCAGTGCAAGTCA
The DNA here is from genome assembly GCF_024868665.1 of Triplophysa rosa. Taxonomy (NCBI): domain Eukaryota; kingdom Metazoa; phylum Chordata; class Actinopteri; order Cypriniformes; family Nemacheilidae; genus Triplophysa; species Triplophysa rosa. Next base: position 5,407,531 of record NC_079906.1, on the reverse strand, counting down.
GTAGGGACCAACGGTATTCTGTTACCAACATTTTTCAAAATATCTACTTTTGTGTACTGCAGAAGAAAGAAAGTCAAACAGATTTGAAATGACAAGAGGCGGCATGCAAATAATGACAGAATTTTCATTTTGAAGGTGAACTATTCCTTAAGAAAACTAAATATATTTCCATATATTGGAACCAAGTGCTTCAATTAAAACGTGCCAATCCTTATGTTTTATTCAATATAAATGTAATATTGTAATATATTAACAATGTATTATTTTATATATTTTCAATTACATATTAAATGATTTAATAACAGTTAATATATACAAAATATATTTTCGTGTGAAACACAGGGCATACAGTACCATTAATCACATTAGGAGCCATTTCTCTCCTTTGTTTTCATATAAATATTTCTGTAAAAATCTCCCTTTGACCTATACTAAAACGTGATTGTTTTTCAAAGCTGAACTAAGGTTAATTTCAGGACTTATTAAAAATGGGCAACACAGAGGCAGGTGGCAGAGGGGATGAGGGGGTATGAGGCGGCTGTAGGTGTGTTGGCAATGAACACATCTGACAGGCCCTTCAGGCTTCTCTGATGCTCTCGTCACTTCTAATAGGAACATGACAAACTCCATACAAGAACTGCTGTAAGCTGATGACTCATCGTGACCCAAACTCTGACCATCCGGCTCTAAAAGTCGTGATATTGCGGTCCAATTTAGAACACTAATAAGGCTTCATGGTCAATTTGTTGTATGATTTGCAGGGTGTGATATGCTGGACAGGCATTAAAATTTGCATGTTAGATCTGAATCGATGGATTTGGCATGCTACATGATGTGAAAGTGTTACCCAGCACAGCGTTGGTCAAAATTAGAGACACAAGCTGCTACTAAATACCGTTAAGATTACATCCGAGATTTCACCACGGCACTAATATTACATTTCAGAAAGATACTAAAGGGTTTCGGTGAGGGTGTTGCTATGGTTATGCCCCTTCTGAGCGTTTCGTAATTGGTTGTGCTTGTCAGAAGATCGGGCCAGCACAACAAGACTAATTAGCATTGATGTATCTGTTTATGTGAGAGAAAATGGGTTCTGATGTAGTAAAGTTAAAGATATAAAAAGAAGCATATATATATATATATATATATATATATATATACTGTATATGTGAGATTTTCATCACTTTTGTTATTTGTTTTGTCTTTCACATTGCTGACTTTATGCCACCTATGAGGTTATGCCACCTATGAGGAAATTTAACAAACACAGGCCTGGAATAGCCACAATACAAATACAAATTAAATGAACATTTTGAATGCTTTTTTTTCCACGGCTGTAAGTGTTACCTATAAAAATACTGAAAATGAGTTGTAAATACAAATTTTGTAAATATAAATCGGTATCAGCCACAACCATGGAACGTTTTTAACTTGTGATAAACCCTGATGTGAAAACTCTGATCTTTTATAAAATAGTTCATACATTTTGGTTAGAACATTCCTTTAACTCTCAGGGGGTAAGTCTATCATTTTAGGCCATATGGTTACTAAAAAGTGTTACAGGGGATGAAAGCAGTAACCAGATGAGACAATATGACTGACAGCACCCTCTCGTGTTTGGTTTGTCAGGATGTCCCAACCAAACTTGTGGCGAAGGCAGTGCCATTGCCAATGGCTGTGAGAGGCCACTGGTTCCTGAGCCCTCGAACTGACTACTGTGTCGCTGTACAGACTGCCATCAGACAGCCTGATGGAGACTACCAAGTGTCTGAATGGAGCCAAGTAGTGGAGTTCTGTACTGGAGGTAAGTAGAGATGGAGTATCAGAGCTTTAACAGGCTTTTGGTGATGAATAACAATTCATAATTTGAACTCTTGACACAATTTATTGTCCAATCAAAAGGTGTAAATATGGAGTATCTCTCCTTTATCCTAAATGTGTGCTCTCACTGAGCGTGTGTGTGTGTGTGTGCGTACTTGTCTGTGTACGTACGTGTGTGTGTGTGTGTGTGTGTGTGTGTGTGTGTGTGTGTGTGTGTGTGTGCGTGCGTGTCTCTGTGTCTGTGTGTGTTGGTGCGTGTGCGTGTTGTGTGTGTGGGTGTGTCTGTCTTCTGTGTTTTCAACCTTTTCTTGTTTTTGCAGGTACAACTTTGATTGTTTTGCTTGTAGTCAATGTGTCTCATGTGCAGCTGCTTTGTAACAATGAAAATTGTAAAAGCGCTATATAAATAAAGTTGAGTTGAGTTGAGTTAAATATCAATCATGCAAAATATAACTGTCATGACACAACATCTGAAAAACATCATGTGCAACAAGCCTCACATCAGGCCCCACCCCTTTATTTGTTGGGGGTGCAAATAAAGGGTACAGGTCTCGCAGAACACGGAAAGGTTGTTTCTCAAATATTGGGTGTTTCCAAACCGGGATAGGCATTTTTCAACCATACAATGGGAGAAAGGAATTTGGAATCTCCAACTTGATTTTTACCAATCAATTTGGGAGATTGACAATGCCCAATAACCGAGAAATGCTCATTTTGTTCCACAGAGACCCCAGTCTCCAAATAAGGCCGAAAGTCAGGATTAAAATCTTCAAATGTGTGGCCAGCCACACACCTGGCTCCCTTTTGGTATATAATGTCCACAATCCAATAAATTGTCAATGGATAAAACCAAGTTCCTGCATTTGTTGTCATAGAATTTGCAGTGTTACTGGATTACATTACATAAAGTGGTTGCGTAACCCAGTGGTTCTCAACTGGGGGCCCCAAGATGGTTCCAGCAGGCCACGAATTTTGTGGCACTTTATGAAATATCGAAATTTATTATAAATTTTATGCAATAAAACATAAAAAAGACCACCAGCCAAAAGAATAGACGTTCCAGCATTGTATAAGTGAATATGTTTTTGGTTTAATTAAAATGATAAGTTTAAGATTATAAGCCTTTATTTGGGGGGCCAAAGTGATGCACGCTACACAAAGGGGGCCTTACAACGAACAAGTTTGAGAACCACTGGCGTAGCCAATTTAGCAGCTGGGGAGAAAACAACATAAAAAATATAAATTTATGTGAAGTAAAATTACATGTTTTAAATGTTTACACCCAACTTATAAATTTGCAGTCTATTTCTGTAATTTGACATTTTTACCATATTTTTATACCGTATTTCAAAATAAAACAGTAATATTTTGTAAAAGTAGGTTTTTTACAGTGTGCAAATTCTGTTTCATGTCTAATTTATATACTTTTTCTGGTCTTAATATTGTGTTGGTTTTGTAGACTATTGTCTGAGAATGCTATATTACTTTTAGATTTTCATTTGGTTCTTTCCTGCAGATTATGCCATGGAACATCTTCAGCAGCTCTTAGACAAAGCTCAGGCGACTGCTGGAAGACTTCTCAAGTTCTCTGTGTTCTATCGCAATCAGCATCCTGAATACTTTCACTACGTGAGGTCAGTGTTGTCCATTATTCTCAGACTCTCTACTGCTTTGACAGATGAAAAACGTAGTTGTGTAATGTTTTGCTCTGGTTCATGTGAATTTGATATGTCCTCTGTCAACAACGAAAATTAACCTTATTTACTTTTATATTCCTGATCTTATTGTGCGTGGTTTATCATTACGTTATTTCAAAAAACAACAATTATGTCTTTAGTCTACTTCTTAAAATGTAATAAATTGCTGAGCTTCTGCGTCAGATTTTTAAAGGTAACAGTAGTAATACCTGGAGAAGAAAGACAAAATTCAAAATGACACATTTCTATTTAAATATATCAAGATGATCTATATGCATTGCTTCTAGTACTATATTGAGATGCTCTTGACCCTCAGTCTTTGCATCCTGTTTAAACCTGCTCAAAAGTGGCAGTGTTAGAAGTTTTCCACAATCCACTGCACTCTCACATTCAGATCTGGCTCCATTCTGATATGAAACACCCATTTTTCAGTAAATATAGTAAATTTCCAAAGGTTAAAATAACGTCCTGTCCTGTATTTCTTGTGGTTGAATAGCCTATATCACTTGAAAATACATTATATTACTTAAGTAAAATGAAGAGTGGCCATTGACTTTTATCACTGCCATTAATGTATACTTCAGTTTAATGTGTTTAAAATATCAGGCTATAGACCGTTTCATCGGATGCACACGCCTGGACTGTTGTTAACTTCCGGTCTGTGTTTGTTTATCGGTCTGGCTAGTGTCTAATAATAAAACTATTTTTTATTTAATTTATGTTAATATTCATTTATATTATAATTGTATTGTGAATAAACAATTTGTTGTTTGTTAATTTTATTAAATAAACAATTTGTTGAATGTGTCCTGTATTGTCGCATTTAAAGAAACCGTATGGAAACATACTAGCGGTTTCGCTTCGCATTCTAAATTCAAAATATTGTAAAATTAAATTAGTAAAAGTTGAATTTGGCCAAGTAACGGTTCTTCTCGCTTTCTGCAGGCACTCTATTATTTGCGAATGTGTGCTGGAAGTTAAGGGCAGTCCACGAATGCGTGCATGCGCAGTAACGTTTGTTTATGTTGTTGCTTTGAAAGCGTCTGTAGAGAGTATGCATTGACGTCACTTTCCAACGTGAACATGCCGGGACACGCCCCCTTGAGTGGAAAAACACGCAGCAAAATGGCTGCTTTCAATAGGAGAAACAAAGAAACCGGGACTAAAACACGTAATTATTTGCTGAAATGAAAAGCAGTTGGGCTCAATGTTGATTCTTACGACTTATAAAGAAACCAAGTGTCCTTGGACATGGATATGTTGCGCGGAATAGCATTTCCTGATATCGTAAGCAGCCATGTTGTTTTGGCGTGTTCACGTGGGTAAGTGACGTCAGGTGCATACCCTCTTTTGATTATTTAACATTTTCTAGGTCTCAATGTGGGGGCGCAATGCTGCCATCTTTCAAAGACAACAGTGGAAGTCACGGCTCCCCCATCAATGGCAAGTTGCGTGGCGTCTTCCTCAGCTGCAACACGGAATTTGACACAGGTCTCCCTCCAAAGGACTCACCGTACGGCCCTTTGCACTTTGAGATTGCCGCTGAACGCCTCCTCAACCCGAGCGCTAACATCTACTTCGCTGACTTCTACTGCATGTACACAGCATACCATTACGTAGTGCTGGTGCTGGCCCCTGCAGGATCGGAGGGGGATTGCTTTTGCAAGAGTCGCCTCCCTTTACTGGACCTCACAAACAACCCCTTCCTGACATACACTCCTGGAGAAGAATCTGTGTTCTGTCATGCCAGTGATGTCATACTGGAGGTGTTGTTCACAGAGCCCATGTGTTTAGAGCAAGGCAGCTTGACTCAGATTAGTGGACACCACCAGCTCATGAGCCTTTCCACTGCTAATGCTAAAAAAGACCCAAGCTGTAAGGTGTGCAATATCAGTGTAGGTCGCTGAACTCTAAATGAACACCCGGAAGCATTTATTGAAAATAGAACCAGGTAACTGAATCATGAATTACACTGAGGACTTCTGGTGGTGGTCTAAAAATGGAAAGTTCTTGTAAGAGTTAGGATTCATATAAAGAGAGGAGTGCAGTACCCTTTGTTTCAAGTGCCAAAGGTTTTGCACAAAAAGACAAAAATAGACTACAGCATGGGAGTTATTTAACTGTTTTAGTTAGATTAAATAAGGTCATTGTCCTGATTGTGTTATGAAACCAAGCCATAAGAAATCTTAAATACTTACTCTTGTATAATTCAGCCAGAACTGAAATTTTGACATGTATTTACATTCATGTCATTCTAAATTGTATTTTGAAGAACAACCATATCATTTATGCCGTCAAGCTACCAAACATTAAAAACATACAATAAAAGTAACCCGTTTCTTTAAATTAATGTGAAAGTCTATCATGGTTCATTCTCATCTTCACATAATTCTAGAAGTTATAGTAAACATACAGCATAATAAATTACAATTGTATAACTTCATTTAGAAGCTATTTTGGGAGTTGGAAGTCAACACGCTCTGTATTTGTTAAAAATACCAGCAATAAATTGTGCAGAATCTTTTTAAAAGATACAAATATGAATACTTTTCTGCACGGTACCGTCTCAGGTGTATATTTTTCTGTGAGAAGGATTGTTCTCTGCTCCCCTTACAAAGTCTCAAAAACATCTCAGCTGTCATTTTGAAATATGAAAGAGTATGATTCAATGAGACTGCGTCATAAATAATCCAATTTCCATCCATACAATTCATTGCCTGGCTTTCAAAACATGCCAAAATCACAATTGTAAAAATCGATAAGCAAAGGCGTGTAGTCCCTTCTCGGTCACACATCATCTGATCAATACGAAGATTAAACAGCCCATTCGTAATCAGACTAAACCAATGCTCATCTCTCAGCTACTGATAGCAGAATTTACTTACATTTACACATTTGGCAGACGCTTTCATCCAGAGCGACTTACATTGCATTGTACTACATTTTGTTTCTGACTATGTGCATTCCCCTGGGATCAAACCCATGACCTTGGCGTTAGCACCATGCTCCAACCACGGAGCCACAGGAAAGCATGCATACTGCATTGTTATTGTGGATTCTTATTTTCAAAACTAACCATGATATTTTCAGATTAAATATTGTGGTAGGAGTATCGTCCAAGAGAAAAGTAACATTCAGCCCAAGTATTGAAAGAAAGAAAGAAAGAAAGAAAGAAAGAAAGAAAGAAAGAAAGAAAGAAAGAAAGAAAGAAAGAAAGAAAGAAAGAAAGAAATTGTTGATAGATTCTATAAGAAAAAGGGAGGCTTTATTACATAAATGGCATTTATTTGATAAAACATTTTACATAAAATATTAAAATGACAGTCTTAGTATTCAACAATTCATAAACCATTTGTAAAGTGCCAAATCGTACAAAATAACGGCAAACTCCTAAAAAGACATTTCTTGAAAGTGTGATTTGTGAAATATAAGATTACACCACACATTTCACTCACTAGTAAAAGTTCACATTGTGAAACACGTGCAAACAAGTTGGTTCATACACAGATAACGTCTAGTTGTTAAGACAGCAGGTTAAAAGTTCACAATGCAAAAATCCCGTAGCTCGTTTTAATACTTACGCATCACAAACATGAATGCAGTAGTTTTTGCCATTATTATTATCCCATTCAGCAGCACTGAATCCACCGGGCAAATAAGACACGCAAAACTCGGTCCGTCCTCCCGTGTCCAACTGCTCAGGAACAGTCACGTTAAACTCGAACACGTCGGTCCCCGGTTCCCCATAGCACTGATCCAGGTAAGTACACGGCACGTCCAAGTAACTGTGCCAAGCGTCGAAAGTAACACGGATATGAACCGCTTTCTCAAAGCAGATATTCCTGACGCGCACGGTTCCCAGGATGGAGCGTCTGGTCACCTTGCAGCTCTCCAAAAGCACCATGCGTTCCCGCAGGCGACATCTGAACGCCTGGAAATCTAAGCAGGGTTGCTCAAAGCCCAAACGCAACCGTAAGGTTTCATTTACGGTTTCTTTAACGCAGTTTAATTTCCAGAGTCGTGGCTGTTTTACGGGTTCAAGTTTCTCGTATTTCTCAGAGAACAGGCGCACGGTGATCAGGGAAAGTCCTTTGGAATCCGCGAACGCGACGCGTTTCTCTCTTCGACCGGTGTTGGTTGTAGTAATACGAGTATGTTTGTACTCAAATGCCGGGTGATGGGTGATGCAGGGCCGCAGGGGTTTAGGGGAGGACACCCCGATCAGGTGGCTGAGGTGCTGCGGAGAGCTTCTGCACCTAAAGCTCATGGCCATGTCCATAGACATTACTGAAACCGGCGTGCCCAACCTCGTCATCACACTTTGGGGTAAAAGTAGGAGAAACTTCTTTGTTAACAGGTCATTAGAATCGTTATACTTTAATATAGGCTATTAGTAGGCTATATCATAAGACTTACTTTGCGCATGTCATCTTCAACAAAAGGGGTCGTCCCCCTTCTTAATACTTTTCCTCAAATCACCAAGACCTTAAAACGAGACATTGCATTTAATATAAAAAAAGTTTCGTCATCACACGTTTAATGTTACGAGTTGTTGTAAGTCAAGTACAATATTGGCTACACATCTTAACCCAAACAAGACTAAACAACAAAAGTCAAGAACACATGAGCTTACTTTTAGTTTGAACGTTGAATTCCCCAAGTCTTGTTTTCCTTTATATTTGTGCTATTTTACGAACGCGACGTGATGTTTGTGACGCACACCTGAGGTTCGTTAAGCTTGTAGTGAAGTCCTGCGTCACGTCATTTTTAATAGCAGCTTGATCCCTCCTCCAAACTCAAGCCAATCAGCTTAACAAAGACCGGATGCGATTTACCAGCTATTTACAACCTATCAGCTATCATCAGGACACTAAACACTTAACCGGTCAAATATCTTATTTAGATAACTGACAAAGGTTACAGTTTATATGAATGTAGCCTATTGTATAATGAAAACGAAAGCCTGTATTATATAGGCTAATCTTTTATTTTATTGTGAATTTATGTCAAATTATAATAGCCTATCATTAGTTGACTAAAAATCAATCAATCAAATAAGTGGATGAATAAAATTATAATGAATAAATGAAATAGAATAAATACATGAAAATGAATAACAAAACAGTGAAAAGTAATAAATAATATTTTTTGCATCGTGAACCATTCTATATAAGAGTTGCTCTGTTTTTGTGTTTGTGTCATGCATTGTTTCCTTTTAATAAACAAAACTGAGTCCATGATGTTTTTTATTTCTCTGATGTGATTCATGTAACTGTAAAAAATTGACATAATTATGCCTTCGAGTAGAGCAATGCCAATGAAGGAAAGCCTGAGGGCTTATTCCCCAAACAATTCTGTGATTTCTAACCTCATTAGACTGCAGGTGTTCTTCACGCATGAATTTGCTTTATTCACAAACAGAGGGAGAGAAAGAGAGATCGTGACCATCACTGTCATATTACACGTGCAGATTAGCACGTAGCAGAGATGAATGTGGTTTGAACTCTTGCCATTTATGTCTCAAGCATAGCGCTACTGACTCATTAACACCATGATGCAAAACTTATCAGTTGGAGTTGCATGACATGACAGATCAAGGATAAACCATGGCTAAAAGTATGTAAATTCAATTTAGATTCAATACCATCAGCAATAATATTGTTACAAAAATACTTTGCTATAATATTTTTACTTGCCTGAGAATGTTTTCTACTCGATGTTTGAACGTTGCTGTGGGAGATTTACACATGCAAGACCATCACTGTGGTTTGGCTTGTAGCAGCCTTCTCCGTAAGATGTTTAAGATCACATGACTTTATGCTTGATGTGTCTATTAACAACGTGTATGAAAGCCTATCAAAAAACAAATAGTTTTGTAAACAGTTGGTAGTCAAGCATTCAGTCATCCCATCTTTTACATTTACAGTACAAATATATTTTGTTTAATAATCACTGCATCCGTGAAAACAAACTTTACTGATTAATTGCAAACCCCAAAATGAATGTACATTAAAAAGAACCTAAAAAGACATTTAAAGAGAATTTACATTTAAATCATTTACCAATATGAACCCAACGAGCACAGCTCAATTTGCATCTTCTCAATGAATGATGATTGAGAATTCACAACCCTCATCATTGTCCTTCCAAATCTGTTGCCCTCCTCTTCTGCTTCTCAGCTCAAAGGACCCTAACGCAAAAGTTCATGTGCATAGAAAGTAGCACATTCAATACAAATAATCGGAATACTCATGTTTGATATCATTTAAAAATGTCTCAGTCAAGACTGGTTTAATAGTCTCATCTTCACACAAGAGAAGCTCGTAACACATACTTGAAAGTTATATGTTGCTTACGGTGTTGACGGCGTTCCCTTTGTAAAACCTGAGGATGTCTTCAAAGTATAAATGCGACCTCCTAAACTTATTTTTAAAGGAAATGTCTATAATGGCTCAGTGGATCAGTGAGTGTCTTAAATGAAAACCAAGATCTTCTGAATAATTTAGGTCAAACCATGAAGAAACATTAACAATGTTTGGCTTCAAAGTAACCTTGTGCTCCCTGTCAAGTTTACAGGTCAAGTGAAGGTGTGACCACTTCCTGTGTCTTCATGTCAGAAGATTCCAGTCTTTGCATCAGTGTGTGCAATGCATTGGCCAACAGCTCGATTGTAATGTTGTTTGATGACAACAGATGTGCAGCTTCCCCTGATTCATGCCAGACTCGAACAGTTTGGGCGTTCTGTGTCACGTCTGGTAAAATGGTTAAAAGGAAGCTAATGTAATACAGGAAGCGATTGTCATAAAGCCCGACATTTACAAAGAACTGATGGACGGTAGATAATATATTTGTGACGTCAGTAAAAGCTTAGTACCCGTTTAATTGAAAAATAAACAATAATTGTAAAGAATCCAGATTTTTACTTATTTACACAGACTGTTCGAGTGTGTTTATTTGTCAGATTTGAATTTATTGAAAACATTTTTTACATATTTAATTCAGTGGATGTGTCTTCTGTCTGTCAATCCACATATTTCATAATACTGGAACAACAATAAAAAATAAACCGTGATTAAATGTACTGGTTTTGGCCAGCATATTCAGTGTGTGAATCATCACACATAATCACTGGTTATGTAACTCGGGGGAATGCTCACATACATTACTGCACGTATCAAGCACCCATCTACTTTTCATTTATTGAATAACATCAGAAGATACATTTACAGTGAATAACTGGAAGAAATTGAGCAACGGGTGAATTTCTCAAGGTGATATGAGAGGAGGTGAAAGGGTAAGATTAAGGAAATTGCTATGTGGCAAGGACAAGTCAAAAAGTCAACAAAAGACATGGTGGTTTTTTTATCCTCACACAATACATATAGAGTTTTCCAGGTTAAGCTCATCAACGTGCTATTATGTTGATGATCCCAAAAAATCTTTTTTACAAAAAAACTACAGTACAGTGAAAACATTACTTTTTTTTCAAATTGGTGTGAGAAGATGGTTTCATCGGACGCCTGCACGTGGCCTGAAGTTAACATCCGGTCTTTGTTTGGTTATAACAACTTATTTTATATTCATATTTTATTGTACATTATTTGTATTAAATTCAAATTACGGGACAGTTATTGATTCTTTGCAGAGGTCTACCGGAAGTTAAGTTTGGGCCACATTAAGTTTGTTTATGCTGTTGCCTCTGAAGCCCTCTAGTGTGATAGAATCACATAACTTTGTACATTATGAAACACCAGTAACTTTCGCAGAAACGCATGTACTCTCTTAAAGGAATAGTTCACCCAAAAGTAAAAATTCTGTCATGAATTATTCACTCTCAAGTTGTTCCAAACCTGTATACATTTCTTTGTTCGGATGAACACAGAGAAAGATATTTGGACAAATGCTTGTAACCAAACAGTTCTTGCCTAACCTAGGAAAAGTGACAATGGACAAAAGTGCCCCAGAACTGTTTTGCTGTCCTACATTCTTCAAAATAACTTCTTTTGTGTTTATTTTTGGGTGAACTGTCCCTTTAAAAATAAAGATGCTGCATAAGGGTTTTCCACAGTGAGGCCATATAAGAACCATTTTTGATTCCTTAAAGAACCATTCACTCAAATGTTCTTACAAGAACCATTTATTTCATTCATTATAGTCTAAAAACATTTTTCCACTACAAATCACTTTTGTGAAAAAAGTTTGTGAAGCCTAAAATTGTTCTACTACAGCATGGTTTAGCACTTTTTATTGGAGTGTGACAAGCACAAAACTTTTCGTTTAAAACAAGTGATTTATTTTCAACAAGTGGAACTATAAATAGATTTTATTCCAGCTCAACCCTAATGACCTGTGATCTAAACGACCACAATGCAAACCAACAACTTCCCATTTACAGATAAAACTGCAGCTTCCGTTTCAGAGGCAAGTTCTCAGCAGTCGCACTGCAATAACACAGCAATCAATATGTGACAAAATGACAAACAAGTTGAAAAAAAAACTCCATGAACGTAAAGTATAAATTGTTTTACATATTTCATTCTTTAATACCATACTGTTTTTTATATTAATTTGTCAGAATGCATTTGAAATGTGTGCTTTTCTTGACTAGTTCTTTTTTCCTAATTTCCGAGAACAATAATGAGACTCCTATGTCTGTTTTGTATGTGAATTTGAAGATCGCTGTTTTTGAGTGAGACATATGGACATGCTCAGGGTCCAAATGACAGTAAAGTTATCTGACTAGCAACACTGTGATTCAGCCAGACAGACGTTTAGATGGAGATGAGGAAAACGAGTACATAGATCACTGGTTTCTCTCTCTAGTGTCCATTCTGTTCCTGAGGTTCTAAATAAGTTGCACTGCACCGCTGGCCACTAGAGGTGCTATAGTACGGTAACGCATAAGATGCTGGGAACCTTCATCCAAGTCCACAACATATTCCCTGAAAGAAAGAGAGATGCACTACATTTAGGAATTCTTCATTTTACAGCAATAAAACCAATCTAGCATTCTTCGAGAAGTGTTGTTTTTGCGTTGTAATACTTCTGCTCATCAGTCTCAGGTTCCACGAGGATATTCTCTTGCGTCTCTTTTACTCTCAGGAATACGAACGAGTCCAGGCACGGCTCAGGAACTGCACAACATACATAAACAGTCAATCACTATAGTCTGCTAATGAGAATTTTCTGGTTCATAAATATACTTATAATAATTAACTTATTAGTTAATTGAGTTATATACTCATATGTTTGAACATATTCTTGTTCGCTTTTGTAATTTAAGAAAATGTTAACTGTGTATACAGATTCAAAACAACATCCACAAACGTTAACATATTCAAAAACAATTATTTCTTATTGGTGCTCACCAGCTTTCAGCATGTCAATGCTCTGTAGATTTGGGGGCATGTGTTTTAAAGCCACAGTACGCAAGTACACTTCTGTGTTGGCCAAATACCTAAACGCAGAAGACACAATTCTTAAACACCACACACTTTGCACCACGTAAATTATTGGACAGAGCGACAGAGACGAAGTAAATCCCGTTCAGTAGTGAAAATGGTTCTGGATGAATTCACTCACTCTTTAGCGAAGGCAAACTCTTCAGGAGACAAAAATGAAGGGTCCCCGTCCGCACGTGACTTCTCCTTTTCCAAAACGTGAGGAAAAAACTTTTCTATCTGAGGAGACAACAAGAACTGTATATGAGATGTATATACTGTAGTTCATTTACATTTATCCATCTGGCAAATGCTATTATACGCAGTGACTAGTGCATTCAACCTTTAGATTTTATCATCAGTATATACTGTACATTTCCTGGAAATCGAACCCATGGGCCGTTGAACAAGACGCTTAACTTACAGTTAGAATGATAAAATACCTTCTGCAGTCTTGAACGGAGATAGCTGCTTAGAACAAAGCGGATGCGATCGATCTCCATACGGTGCACGCTGGCCTTCACATCACCTTTTCTGACTCTCTGGAGATTTTCCTCCTGCACACACACACACACACACACACACACACACACACACACACACGTTTCACCAAACCAACACTTATAACAGTATCGGCTCTCTTAAGCCATTTACACCTACCATGTGCGTGAGCTGCTCCATCACACATTCCACCAACTCAGACTTGTTCTCCAACAGTTCTGGAGCAAACTTCTCATTAAGCCAAGCCTGAAACACAGGATCATAGTTGACCTCTTGATAAGTGACACAAATTAAAGCACATTACTAAATGTAAACCTTGACTATGTCATATTACAATATAACTTATTTATTCAATAAAACTCATCACTGTATGTAGTAGCTAAGGTGGTTGAGGTGTAACTGTACATGCAAATGTTTGGTTCTTTGAAGAATACGACATAAAATCATGAAATTTAGTTCTGATTTATTACCTCCTGCAGTTTGGAGATGAGCTCCGCTGGGGTCATCACATCTTCCTGACTCCCCTCTTCTCCACTGACATCACCGGCATCTGACAACACATCTGCCATCGCGAAACACCGCAACGAACTTGATCCTAAAATATCAAATTAATCCAAAGCTGCAACAGTTTATTCGAACAAGAATAAAGTATAAATCTCCTTCTTTCTTTAGAGATGAACTCGGCGTATTCGCATAAATATTCACATACTCAAGACGAAACTTTTTTTAATGTAACCGAAAGTATATCCTCTCAGACTTTCGGATGTTTACATTCCCATGCGCGATCAGTGCGTAACGCAAGCGGAGCGGAATTTCGCGCCAAAAAGACCACGTGACAAGGTGATGACGCCACTGTGCCTGTTCGAGCTGGTTGAAGTCGCGCGCGTTTACGCAATAAGCATAAAAAGTATTTTCCAGACACCATTTATAAATATGAATGCAAAATAGTATTTATGTCAGATTTGTTTCATGTCGATTGTATATACAGTATACTATTGTTATTAACAACATAAATAGTACAATGCGTAATATCATATATTATTTTGAAATATAATTGCTTTAAAAATATTGATTTGTTTTTGGTATTTAAAATTGTTAAAGAAAAGGATAGAAGATAAAAGAAAGAATTGTGATCCGTCGTCCAGGACGCTGGGTGTCAGCATTGCGCTTTTCTTGCGCTGTTCTTCATATCAAGCACACAGCAGCTGTGAGTGTGTTTGTGTCGCAGTTTGTGGGCACCGGGCAGAATTATGGCAGGCAGACGCTTCATCCGATCAGCAGCTCGTGTTATTTACAGTCGACGACCTCTTCCTCCTCAGCATGTCATTAGAGGGCTGGCATCTGGAGGTAAATGGTTTTCATATAACTCAATACTGCAGATCTTTAAAACTTTTTGAAAAGTGTTTCTGTCACCTCAACATACGTTAATCTTTCGTGCTTTAGCGCATGCCATGTTTTATATGCAAAGTAAATATGCATGTTAAAGTTGATGGACGTAAGTTAATGGAGATTTCCGTTGTGCAGATTTCCTAAGTGGACATGCGCTAACCATTCAGTCTTCTTACGCTACCCTAAAGAACTACATGTTCTTATGTTTATATTTATTTACTGGTAGGAATAGCAGTTCTTGTAATGCATCAAAACATCGTGTTTAAGTTTCAGTTATAAAACAAATTTAGCAAGATATGAATAGTAACATTGCTTAATTGCATTGTAAAGTAGCAAACACATCTATCATTGTGTAGCCTACCCGTCAAACATCCTTAAAACGGTTTCCTCCTTAACTGCGTTGGGCCTGAAGATCTATACAAGCAATATAAACCTCATTTGACCAATCAAATTTAAGCATGCAAATGTGTCATGGCAGCTAGAATTAAACTTTTGTCCCATGTATTGTAAAACATAGGTTTCATTGACAAAAAATGGCACGCCTGTGGCTGTTGTTATTTAAAAAAAACAGTTTAAATGGACATGCAAGTACAATATTTGGTGAATCATATTCACTTGAATTTGTGTTCAGGTATTCCGTCAGATGAAGAGCAAGCCACCGGTCTGGAGAAGATTGTGTTGCAAGCCGCCAAAAAAGGAACTGTAAGTATGTTGTATTATGTGACTTCTGATCAGATAAAGGGTATAGTGTGAATGAAGAAGAATCACTGCTGTCTTTCTTCCAACAGGATCCATTTAACATTTTGAAACCAAATGAGTATGCAGGCTCCAAAGAAGACCCTCATATCGTTCCCTCAATCACCAACAAGAGGATTATTGGCTGTATTTGTAAGTCATAGCACAAAATCATTTGCTGTTGTGCTGAAAAACAGCGATCTATCATTTAATATGATCAACAGCAACGCATGTTAACAGGTTTATATTTTAGGACTTGAACTAGTTCCACACACTACAAGATTTCAACTCATTTCATTTGAAGGGAGCAGTTTGGTGTTGTTGCTTTATCGTTTACACTGTAAGATTGTGTACCGAAGTTATCAAAAATGACTTTAAATGTTGAACCGTCTGTGACTGCTTAGATCCTATTTATATATATATATATATATATATATAGCCACTGATGTACAGTGGCTTTTGTCACAGACCTTAAAAACGTCTGCAACAGTGTACTCTCTTACTTTTCAATATTGATCCATTCAACCTACTGACCAATGTTTACTTAAAACAACCCTCAAGCATAATTTTAAGAATCAACAGCAGTCTAGATTTTCACTCTGAAAGACTATAAATGTCAAAGGTATGTTGTTGGTGTAATGCATTATACTCCAGGCTTCTCTGGGGACTGCTTTAGGATCTTTGGAAAACACTATTAACTATTGTGTTTTTTTTAGGTGAGGAAGACAACACAGCAGTGGTTTGGTTTTGGTTGCATCAGGGTGAGGCTCAGCGCTGTCCATCATGTGGCGCATACTACAAACTTGTTTCACATGAATTACCCCATTAAAATCACATCTGTGTTGTACAGAAGAGCTAAAACACTCCTAACTGACTATTAAACACCATAGATGTGTAACATATGCATAACATATTTCTTTGCTGTTCCCTATTCCGCAGATTTAAACATGAATTGCAATATTTAGGGACCTATTTAGGTCTTTCTCACAAGAGCACATAAAGCGTTGTAATATTTATAGTCTGAAAAGAGACCCCTGCAACATTTTCCTTTGGTCTTGTTTGTAATATTTTAAGAAGAATGGTTTACATACCTTGTAAGAACTTTCCGAAATGTGAATTTTTCTCAAACAACATTCCAAATTTGTGCCAATAATAAAAAAATGTTCTTGTTACATAAGATGTTACTAATAACTTGCAACTACATAAGCGTTACAAAAGCAAGCGAGATATGAACTGAAGTTGACCCTGATTTTTCAAATGTATGTAGAGAAATTACATTCCCTACTCCAAGTACGTTCCATTTACTTTGTAAATCTTGAATTTGAATGTTGTCCTTGTTTGAACCATATCAAAATAAATGTGCCGTTTCAGTGGGTTTTGTATTGCTGTGTGTGCGTTGCAGTTATGGAATTGTTCGACAGTGACTTGAAGACCAAAATTTGATAAGAGTGAATTTATTTTATACAAAAAAATATGCTGTACATGCAGTATTCAGTCGGACATTCAATTTTGTGTTAAACAAAGTGGCATAAAAAGAAACGGAATGCCTAAAATGGCGTAACAAGATTATGATTAGGATTTTTTGTTTTGCAGAATGTCTACATTTTACATGAATACACCAGAATTAATGATAGGCTAGCCCTTTATCAGATTTATCAGTTTAAAGGAAAAACACAAACTGTTCTCTGAACCCTAAAGCATATTAGTTTATATAAGTTGCTTTTCCCTGAGAGGATATTATTCTTTGCATTAATTTATCAAAATATGTAATATTCCTCATGTTTTCTAATAGCAATGATATTTGCTCACCCACTGAACCACTCTTTCCATTGGTGGAAACTTAAGTGACTTTGGTGATGTCAGCCAAAAGTATTTTAAGAGCCAGAGCATGAGATACACATTAGTGAAATATACGAAACACTAGGGTCACCGCTAGTTTGCAAGAAATCCCTGAAGTGATAGTTCACCCAAAAATGAAAATTCTGTCATCAGCCACGACACCCATTCACTTGCATTGGTTTTGTGTCCATACAATGTCTGTGAAGTGAATGGGTTCCGGCGCTGTTCGGTTACAAACTTTCTTCAAAATGTCAGAAAGTCATACAGGTTTGAAATGACAAGAGGGCGAACAATCCCTTTAAGTTACGTTAACTCTTGTATCTGTAACAATATTATAAAGTTTTCTTAAAATGTTATTGTATGTATTAAAAAAATAAATAAGGTCCATTTTTATTTCATGAGCACTAAAGAAGTTCAGACAGTAAGGACCAGCAGTATCACATCCGTATGGATCAATAAGGTTGTAGCCCTGCCATGCTATATCCAGCAGGTGGATGCCAAAATTGTAACGGGTACGGATAGGAAGGCAGGGTGGCCTCGTATGAACTGGGAAAAGACGTGGCCATTGGTGGGCAATGCATAGTATGGGTTGCTGGTGGGATAGGAAGATGTGTAGGAAGAAGGACAGGTTGTAGTGGTAGAGCTTTAAACTGTTCAATTATGTCTCCCCGAGGTCTCTCTGGCAGGTGAGGTATCGTCAGACTGCCAGGGGGGTGGTAAAAATACTGCGGAGTTGAATGAGGCTTGGGCAACACTGTCTTTGCCCTATCCTTCTTTTCCATAATAGTAAACGGAGGTGCCACTGTTATCTTCCTCAAGTAGGGATCGTCTGTGGTGGGCCTCTTAACGAGTTGCTGGTGGTAAGACATGTGCGGTTTAAAGACATGCTGGAGTGACCTGCATGGATCACTGCGTGGTAGGACTTCGGAGAAGCTAGAGCCACGAGGGATCCAGCAGGCTTTACTGTTGTATAAGGTGGGTGAGGGTAGCCTGAGGGCCGCAAATCTGGCGCCGGATTTACCATCCAAGCTCCATGCCGCAAGACCCTTCTGGGACTTTTCGGAGTGTGCTGGACCAACCGCCATGTATTCCCGGTAATGGTGCCGTTGGTAGTTGCCGAGATCTTTGCTGTTCGGGTAACAACTCAGAGGCTTGCGCACTACGGTGCTACTAGCCTCTGACATGGGAACAGTAGATACACGGGATGGCATTTTACTCTCAGTCTCTTTAACAGGGGACGTTTGGGTTGTCACGGCTATGCAGTCTTCGGAAGAGACTGAGTAAGGAGAAGGGCTGCGGGAAAAGGAAGAAGATGGAGAAGAGACAGGGAGAGGCGAGCCATCGGAGGAGTGGCGGGTGCGAGTCGAGGATGGGCAGGAAGGGGACTGGGAGGAATGGGAAAGATGAATAACCGAGGGTCTCTCTAGTTCCGCCCCATCTTCTGTAGTACCAGAAACAGGCATGGTGAGACTGGCCTGAGCCAGACGCTTCTTTTTCTCTAAAGGGGAGATGACCTCAGAAGGGGTGGGACTCTGAAGAAGGGGGTTCTCCCTGGAGCAGGCTCTGGGGTGGGCACCATGGACTGAGGATGTTGATGACTGGTCAGCGTCTGAACGGTCGGAGGATGTTGACCACTGGCAGCGATAGGAACACAAACCCCTATCACAGCAATGATCTGATCCTAATTTCTCCTAGAAACACAAGCAAAACACCTTTTTTTTACCCACAGCACATTTGGAGTACATGGACAACAGTGTTAGGACCCCCCTTCTTATGAACAAGTTTGACTACTTAAGTAATTTCCGAGAGCACAAATGTTAATGCTACAGCATATAATGATATTCAAGAGAATTGTGTGCTTCAAATTGTATAGCAACTGTTTAGGCAGGACCCTTTTCTATTTAAACATGACAATGACCCCAGCACAAAAGGAGATTCAAAAAGAAATGATTGATTCAGTCTAGTGTGAAAGAACTTGACTGGTCTGCATAAAGCCCAGACCTGAACACGCTTGAGCCAAACACTCATCACCAAAAGTTGCACACAGGGTTACAGTCATTTCCTTCCCAAACTGTTGCAAAAAATATGTTTTTTTTCCGTGGTATTGTATGGTATAGCATTAATATTTATTTTGATTAGAATTACTGGAATAGATAAACCTGTTCATTCAAAGGGGGCATCCTAATACTTTTATCCATACAGTGTATCTTTCAATTCAAGCCATTCAAAAATACATAAGGCTCAAAAATATACCATACTGAATAAATGGTTCTATTATATCGCCCAGCAGCGCTGACAAAGGTTTTCCAGAAGTTTTTTCACACTCACCTCACATTCATCTTTCTCCATCTTTCTCTTTTTCTTGCTCTCTGGCTTGCTCACCCTGTTCTCTGGGTTTCTCTTGTATTGTTTGCGAGGTTTGGTAGGTGGCAGCGGTTTGTCCTCCTCTCCCCTCAGTTGTCGCTCAAAGGGCAACACCAACCTGCACGAAATAAAGAGTTTTACTGTAGGGGCCGTGGCTGACACACTGAGCCATGATTCTCATATCGGCAATGTGAGTTTGAATCTGGCACTTGCGTGTGTAAACATCACCACCTTAATGCAAATGTGCTCTGTGTGTTGGCATCGCCAGCAGATGCTAGGGTTTTCTGGGTGGTTGCTACTGAGTGGTTTATTTCTGACTCAATTTTAAAAAAGTCCACCCGCAATTCGCTATGTATAGCTACTGAAAGTAGTTTGTATAAATGATAACTTATATTTACTCATAGTAAAGTTATTGTTACACAGTTAGTGCATACTGTGTATATATATATATATATATATATATGTAAAGGAAATACTGTACGTAGTTATCACATATGTATACAGGAACACTTGCATGCAGTTAGAAGACTGATTGGTCTATAGTTACTTTAACATAACGGTTTACCTTTCATAATGTCTGCGTGTGCAGGTGGCTGCGCTTGTACTGCCTGGACTTCCACCCAGCTCGTCATACACATTCTTCCATAGCCTGCGCGCTGTTACCTGGGAACAAACATTTACATTAAGGGTTTGTTGAAAACCATAACCCTAAATATGACCAATTAGCAAACACCCCTAACTAGTTTAAAACAGATTATCATGCACCCTCAACCACCAAGTTTCTAGAACATGAGCAACTCCTGCGTAAGTGTGGAGTATCTATGCTAGAAGTGAAGTATCTATGCTATAGACCTCTTCGCAAGATATAAACTCTGGTCCAGAAACAATTCCAGTTTTAGTTTTTTTAGTTAATTTTAAAATTTAAGATATTTGTTTAACATTTTTATAAATGTTCTGGTCAAAAGTTTGTCTAGTGTTAAATAACTGAAACAGGAAGTTCTTCTGGACAAGCGTTCTATCAGCGCTGTTTACATCTTCCGAAGTTGTCTTTACATTGATGTAGGCTACCATTTAGTTTCTATGGGTCGCCATAAGTACATCATCTGCCATATTGGAACAGTCAAAGTCGGTCTGTCAACATGTCTGCAAAAACAGTTTACGCATGTGTAGATGGTTTCATCAGACGCACGCACAAGTTAACTTCCGGTCTGTGTTTGTTGATCAGTCTGGCTAGTGGCTAATAATATAACTATTTATATTTTATTTCATTCATAATAATTTATTTTTTATTTTATAGTAATAGTGTTCAATAAACAAATTTGTTGAATTACTGTACATTAAATAAACAATTTGTTAAATGGGTTGTGTAACTCGCATTTAAGTTTAGCCAAGTACGGTTCTTCTAATGGTAACCCAAATTAATACTGGCTAGACACACATTTAACTTAATGTAATTTACTTGTTATTTGTTAAGTTATTTGTTAACTGCAGGCACTCTATTCTTTGCGGATGTGTACCGAAAGTTAAGTTTGGGCCAAAAAAGCGCGCATGCGCAGTAACTTTGTTTATGTTGTTGCTTCAAAACCGTCTATAAATATCAAATGTTACGTTCTGTTGTGTAGACCTAAAACATTATAATTGCCAGACTAACACAATACAACAAGATGAAGTTGTAAGCTAACACAACATCAAATTAAAAGTTACAATAATTTAAAAACCTGTAATTCTGAGTTATTACATATAATTATATATTACGTGTAATTCTGAGTATTACACGTATACATACATTTTTTTTCTGAAATGTACATCTTGGCTTTTTACAACCCAAGCCTGTGCAGTGTTACGGCCAAATTCCTTGTTTTTTTCCGCGAGTGAGGACAGCAACTGAAATGTTGACTGTTCCAATATGGCGGACACGTCGATGTGTCTGGAACATATACATATTGTCGCTATTTGACTGAAACCCGGTACCTCCATTTTGCATTATTTTATCATAAATCATTACTATCGGTCACCCTCCATGTATGTCTGTGGGTTTTGCAAATGAGCAGTTAAACACAATGAACAAAATAATTATTGAAAAAATGCAGTGTATTTCCTGTTAAGTGACAGTTTGGTAGTTACAAGCTTTCAGTCTGACAGCTGTGATACAGTATGTGTGGTTCAAGGTAGATGCCAGCTGACCCAGTCTGTGGCCCATCCCCAAGTCTCTTAAAATATGATCCGTAGATATGGCTCTGGTCTTATCTACAATGTAACTTCATGAGTTTTATCATGAACCAGGCAAAAGTCACATCGCAAGTGCTTAGGAAGCACCAAAAATGAAATTGTTGTGCTTTGGAAAAAAACACATTTTGTTGTGTGTATTGCGTGCACTGCATTATCAGTCTGATCAGCTTTTGTCATAGTGGAACTTCACGATTAGTCATTATTTAGTTTCAGAGGTTGTTCGCATGTGTCGAAGAACATACCATAAATTTATTTTCACAGGCTTATGAGGGTTTTTCACCTTTAGTTTGTTAATACTGCCCTGACTGTTTTCTAATTTCAGTTAATGCAGGGTACTTTTATCGTCAGGTGCCATTCTCAAGTCCAAGTTGCTGTTTATAGCAAGTGTTATGAATGTTTATGTACAGTATGTTACCGGACTGGTGCAATCAAGTATTTTTAGCACAGCTTTTTTTAGAGTATAAGGTCAGATTTTCCACTCCCAGACCTTATTAACACACACACAAAAACCCCGAAAACATAAACCGCTTTGGACTGTAATCGCACATGGACAGAAGCATTGTTTGATCAGGCAGTTTTTACTGACCACACGCACGCTACAAAAAATACAAACGCTTTAGCACCTCACACTGAATGGAAACTTGAGTGTGAGAAAACAAAGCTTTGTAGTAGCAGATCTGGGCAGAACGAGCTAAATGAAAGATGGACCCTCTGTTCTCATTGTGGTCGTAACGGTCACTGCTATATACGATGGCGTGAGCCAAAACCATCGTAGTTTCCACTGCATTGAGGCAAATGCACGACCTTCTTCTCAACTTCCTCATTGGGCGCTGAAGTGTCGGGCAGCAGGCAGAAGGTATACTTGCACAATGTATTGGTAAGCTATGAATGGGAGACCTATTTTACAGATGGCATGTTGTGAAAGAAGCATCTGGAGGTTTGCGTGCTCGAGGTTGCATGAGGATACTTACTGCATCATATCCTCCCAGCGTCTCCACAGCTTTGTAGATTTTCCACAGGTTGACTGGAAACAAGAAAGAGAGCCATGTCCGTGTCAACGCACTTCTTAGTGTCAAAATCCAAGCATGCTTTAGTCTCAATATGTTTTTAAATCAGTGTTTTTTTAATGGTGAGTCACGACCCAAAAATCCGGTCGCAGACGACAGGGAAAAAAATTAATGAATGCAAATAAAATGCATCTTAACCGTAACCGGACAGCAAGTAAATAGGCTTAATCTGCTTTATTTTAACGTATGTCAAAGGCTGTAGGTCCAATTGAAACAATTTTTTAAAACTTTGTTGAAACTAGACAAATTAGGTGGATGCTGACATGAGCAGGGTTCATGCATTTTACTCCAAAACCATAAAGGAAACTACGCAAAGTAATCAAAAATATGATTTAGACTGCATTAAATTCAAATTTACTTGCTAGAAGGATAAACAGTTTGTGCCGACCACAATGGGCTCAGCAATGAAGAACCACCTGTGTAGCCTAAATAAGGGGTTTTCAAACTTTTTCATGGACCCCCACATTTAATGAACCTTTTGCGAGGGACCCCGTTTCAAAAATACCTATTCATTTTGTTTATATAAAGAAGCATTTAAACTGTTAGACAAATAGTGTGATATTATAAAGACAACAAATTGTTTGTAGAAATTAAATAATCTTCGGTAGAATTTTAACATTTTTATAACTTTTGCTGTCTTTTGTTTTTCTGAGGACCTCTTAGAACATTCTGGAGGCCCCCTGAAGGTCCCCGGACCCTTGTTTGAAAACCCCAGGCCTAAATGATGTAATGTTGCATGCAACAGTATGAACTCACTCTGTTTGAAACCAAGATGAGGAATTCTTTCTATAGGCGTCCCTCTATCCTTCATAAAACGATACAGATTGCTCACGAAGGTCCTCTCCTCACTCTCTGATTGGTCGGGTCTGGATCCCTCTTCACTGTTATTGGTGGATACCGAATTCTCCATCTCCCTGCTGGTCTAGTGACAACAACAATAGTGTACTGTTAAATGATTAATTCATGTAATTACTTTAAACAATTGGTGTTATATAATAGGTTCACATTATACGTTTGCAGTATTTAGTAGCTTTAGCCTCACATGCATGCAAATTACGAAGTTATCTGTCATGGAAAAAACACTAATAAAACAGTAGTTATAAAGTTTGCTTAAACTTTCTTAAGCACATTACCTCCTTCCTAAATTCGAAATGTATTATAATGTATTATATATTAAAATAATATTCATATTAAATATTAACATTAAGAATATTCACACAACTATACCGCAAACAAATACAATAAACAATATATATATATATATTTCTATTATTTACTTTTATCATTTACATTATAAAATCTCATGGTAGTATTTCATGTAGGCCTACTGTATTTAAATTAACCTAAAAAAATTACAATCGATTAAATTTATTTTACCTTAATGCAGTAAAATTGTTTGCAATATAACAGAGCTGAGAGTCCTTCCTTATTAACAAAATTAAAAAACTACACAATTCATACCCTTAAAAATATCATCAATAGTAAAATGTCGAGACACATCACAGTACAAAAATCATAACTGTATATTTTGGCCAATACTGGGATCAGGAATTAAAAATAAAAGTTGTGGATCCTTGCAAAATGGAATGCGGCACAATAATAGTTTCACCTCGATTATTTTGTTTTTGTATTTGTTGCAAGCAAATTGTTATTCATTTTAAATGATGACACAAAGGAAAATTGACACTTGTCAAATGGTGTGCAAATGCAAAAATCTTCTTTTAATTTTGCTATGTGACCTGCTTGTGTTATCTCAGGTTCACACAGATAATATGGGAATTACATAATGTCCCACAAAATATCAGTTCCCCATTTTTGTCCATTTCAGGCGTTCCCATCATAGTAGTAATAATAAATAAACCTCTGCGTTTACACGCTAGACAATATAGTCAATATATGAATAAATGTGGGTGAGTTCGTGTCATTTACAGGAAGCAGTGTAATTCGAATTTCACTTTCACACGAACACGGTCGGCGAAATCCTCACTGATTCATTTTCTCAGAGCCTCGTGCAAAATTGCAGGTGAAATAGGTGCTCACGCAGAGAGCAGTCATATTGAGACTGTGTGACACTGAAAACACAACAGCTTTGGCTTTCACCACCACTTTCAATAAGTAACCAGACATCCTGTTTGAAGGGAAACCGAACCACTGGTGGGGTTTTCACAAAGGACAGACTGCACTGGTGCTGTACACATGCTGTGATAAAGAATCAAGTGGTGCAAACATGAGAAACTTTGCAGTTACTGCAAGAGAAAGAGGCAATGGGTTATAGCTGCGGTAACAGATGCCCACAAATCTTGTGATTTCCGGTTGAAACGCAGCTGTGAATAGGAAAAATTTGACCAATGCACTAATAAGCAAACTGCTAGCCTACTTCCTTCTATCAATAATACACTTGAGAAATTGAAGCGGGATTGTATCATAAAATTTGAATGAAAGCCCCTGAATAAGCTTTCTTTCAGACTATGTTTATATGCTTACAGCACCACTAACTGTGAGAAAGATCAACCTGCTCTCATGGGAGTTCGTGACTATTTTACGAGGTGGCTAATTCATCTGAATCCGTACAATGTGAATGTACGATTATTAGAAAAAAGCAGTACAGAAGCCCCTCCCCTAACCCCACAACTAAACCTAACATCACTGGCGCTAAAGCAAATCAAACTAAAACGTACAAATATCTTCGCACAAATGTATACGAATGAACCAAAAAAGTCGGCGCAAGTCTCTACTATAATCTAGCCCTGAGATATGACATCAACGTGATCAATGAGATTTTTTGTTGCCTGTTTTCCCATCTGCCGTGTTAAACATATAGAGGATTAGAAAGCACCAGATCTTGTAGAAACGGTATTTACTGAAAAAGCATATTCACCCTTTGTGGCAGTGTTATGAGCAGAGAACACCAAAGTGGAAGTGCACATCCAACACCCAGAAACACAGGACAATGACCCATGGTTGAAGACAGGCCACAAGAGAGAAATGAAAGATTGAAGGCTTGCAAAATGCCAAATGTCACAGGATCGACCACGCAGTAACAGAATATTTTCATCTTCTGATCATCATCTTCTTCACATCACAAACCCAGTCTACTAACTGAAATTGACAAAACCACTCACGCCAAGAGCACATTATCATCTTTCCCACATGTAGTCAACATCGGATTGGCCAAACAGTGTATTGGCAGTGTGTAATACTAATACAAGGTGGTTAAAGGGGTAGTTTACCCGAAATAAAAATTCGGACATCATTTATCACCGTCATGTTGTTCAAAACCTGTATGTGACTTTTTCTTTCTGTATATGACTTCTGTAAAACACAAAAGAAGATATTTTGAGAAACGTCTTGGTGGATTTGTGTTCATACAATGGAAGTCAATTGGGGCAATGTTACCAACATTCTTTAAAATATCTTCTTTTGTGGTCTGCACAAGACAAGAAAGTCATGCATGTTTGAAATGACACGAGGGTGAGTAAATGATGAAAGAATTTTTATTTTGAGCTGAACTGTCCCTTTAAATCACGTTATTTGCACATAGAAGCCTTAAGTTTTCAAAAAAAAAAAGAAAATTATAATGTGAGACTAAAATAAACCTTAACAAACACTATAACGTGCTAACAAACAAAACGCACCAAAAAGTGAAAAATACGGTTCATGTGAATGTTTATGGAAACGACTTTCTGATGCATATACACCTACTGTACCCTAAAATCAACCGATACACAAAGACAAAACCATTTCTTACCACTCTGCAGATGAGAAGCGAAATTCCCCGGCCACTACACACAGAAAGCTTTGGATTTCCATTTGACAACTTTAGTGGTTTTGCTGGCGTCAAGCCATTCGCTACCAAAGCACGGTTGATTTAGTGAGTTTCGGACTGAATCGAGTTCCTCAGATGGGCAAACTTCTTCCCAGAATAAAGCCTTTACAATGACTAATATTGAACATATCAGGCTTTATTCTTACCGCTGAGTAATACAGAAGACAAGAGTGCCCCTTTTCAGTGGACTGAAATGAGTAAACATCAAAACCTAAGTGTAAATCTCTCCTCTGTAAAGGGAATAATATTGTGCACGTAGCACCAGAAGCTGGGGCATCATAAAGTCAGCGTTTGATTCATATTTTCCCTCGCTTCAGTGGTGAATACATTTCTTTTGCTGTGGGCACTGCTAATCTTCATCTTCGAGTCATCTTTACAGAAATTTCATATGGCGGTTGATCTGATTGGCACCCAGTCAAACACTTCCTGTTATATTGACAACACTGATAAGCAGCTTCGAGGAACGGCGCGTTAGAAAATATTCTTGGAATAGCTTTTCGAGTATCTTTTCATCAACCATAATAACAGATTTTAATATCGGCTGATATAAAATACAGATATAAATTGGGAAGGAAATGTTCTTCTCGTCATTCTCAAAGCAGAGAGACGCATGTGCAATAATGTGCTGTTAATACAATATTGAATTAAGGTTGGTTTACGATAGAGCAAACAATTCAGTGGGTTTATACATTTTGTATATAATATCAGTACGCATCTCATTCCTCAACCGCAACCTAAATCAACCACTTGATAAAGAACAAACATATATTAAAGATCATTTGTTGAAATTTACACAGTATCAAGACTGCGGTGAGGACTGAGCTCAGCTCGTAAACTCTGCGCTCGAGTTTCACACAGGAAGGGGTTTATTGTGCGTCGATAGCAGTGCCCCGGTCCCTTAACCATGACTATAAGTATAGCTCAGACCCCCATGTGAGAGACTTTCTGTGAGCTACAGCTCTAAAATTTCCACCTCATTCAAATTTCGGAAAAGTGCGTGGGTTAGTCGGCTGTGGATCTGTCAATAACACTCTCAGAATGAGAGTGTACGCGCTGATAAAGTCGCAGCGGTACGGCCAGCGCTCGCCACCAAAACCACATTGCTTTCAACTTCTGACGCCACCCTGGAAATATGATGCATCTTTTGCACCAGCAAACAAACGCTGTTTTCAATTACCAGAAGTGTGAGAAAAAAGCCATCCGTGATTGTTTACTTGCGTATCCGTGTGCGTGCGGCCCAAAAGAAATGACTACACATGGCGCTTATTACAATACAAAGAAGCACTCAAAACTCCCTTATTCGATTGTTATTTTGACGTATTGCCATTGTGGGGAACTGAAAAGTGCAACCACCAAAACGGTACGACAGGTTTGAGTCAACGCGTGTAAATATACTGGAATGCATGTTTTTCCTGCACGCAGAGAAACATAATTCTTACAAAATGAAAGTCAGATGAACATCGTAACCACAGACTGACACTGTCATGTGTTACTGACATAAGCATTTCTGTGTAACTGAAATATTGCAACAATACCAGAAAACAATTTGGCAACAGTTAAACTTATTATACTGAAAGGGGATCTGAGAGGTTATTTTGATAAATTCCGGAGGATGAGATTGAAAGAGCTTTGGCTCGTGTTGATCAACCCTTCGCGTACAATAAACAAATCAGCGGTGTGACATTTACATAAAAGATGTATTTGTGTTGATTTAAAACACAAAGCAGACTAACATAACATGCGTGTTTGAAATGATACAAGTGGGAAAAAATAATCCTCCACTTCATTTTTGGGTTTCTTACCTGGCTTGGTGAATTCAGCTCCTGGTTTTTGTTATCACACACTTCTATTTGCTCGTCGCTAACATCCACCTCTCCACGCGGGTCCAACACTAAAACAAAGGCGATCAGACCAGTTACACACATATATACGGGCAATGCACCAGAACATCAAAAGCCATGTATACATGCACACATCGATATACATTTTCCACTGGTTAAGAGATATGGGTTTTGCAGTTGCTATATTTACAGACCAGTGTAGCCGATGGCCTACAGATAAGGCAGATGTTTATACAATAAGCAAATAAGACATCCACAAATATGCAGAACATTTCTTTTACGCAACGTGTACAGTTTGTTAGTAAGGCTGGCGGATTTTGAAACTGATGCGAAAGACAGAAACACAACTTTCATTAGCCGAGGAATATTTCATCTTAAATGATCAATAGGTTTATCCCTGTCAATAGTTCACCTAAAAATAAAAATTCCGTCATCATTTACTCACCCTCTTGTCATTTCAAACCTGTTCCGCATAACACAAAAGAAGATATTTTGAAGAATGCTGTTAGCCGGCACCCATTCACTTGCATTGGTTTTGTGTCCTTACGATACAAGTGAATGGGTGCCGGCGCTGTTCTGCTCCCAACTTTCTTTAAAATATCTTCTTTTGTGTTCTGCAGAGGAAAGAAAGTCTGAAAGGTTTAAAATGACAAGAGGGCGAGGAAATGTGCAGCGTTTTCATTCTTGGGTGAACTATCCCTTTAATTTCTATCACAATAAGACTTTTCTAAAGAATATAATTATGTTTCATTTTGTGGGAACTGAGGTGACTGCAGTATTATAATAAACCAAATTAAAGATCTTACCTTCAGTTTGTCAAATATTAAAAATATGCCCTTATGGCTTAATATGAATAGATCAACTATCTCTGTTTAGAGATCTGCTTTGTAAAATGCAGCATTCCTTTAATAAATATTGAATTAAATAGAGAGAGAGAGAGAGAGAGAGAGAGAGAGAGAGAGAGACATTCTAATATGAAACCACATGATTACAACACTATTTCCTGTCTGTATGCATAAACCACAGCTATGTGATACCAAACTGAATAAAAACTACATATGTGAGCAATCCAACAGTATACATTTTCTATCTCCCACAAATGTGTTTATTACGCAATCTTTTGTCATTCGTACATTTATCAACCCGGCCGATTCTGTTTGCAGAGGCTAATATGATGCAATGGTTTCATAGATGGAAACCAAGCGTTGCTCAGAATCAGCACAATGTGCCCACTAGCACCTGATCATATTTACAAACCGCATTGAATTATAGACTCTCCCCGGGCAGCCTGTACCTCAAAGTCTCCACTTCCCTTTCTCACAGCCTTCTCATCACTCTTTACATTCACATCTCTGTCTGTAACATCCAGCTACACTTCGCTTTCGAGATCAGACATTTCCTGTGCCAGGGCACAAAACTGTCTTCTGTTATTTTACTTCCCTTTCTGAGCCACAGTGCAGAAAGGTTGTGACAAGTTTGACTGATAGTATCACTGGTGTGATAGTTGAGCACATTGTCTGATATTATCCAGGCATGTTTGGTTAAAAGAGGGCGTGTTATTAATACGTACTCAAAGGCTACTTTCAGCTGAATTAAGTGATGAATTTCCTTTGTATATATTTTCACCACGAACGTCTCATATCCTGCATGGGATCGATATCTTCGCAGGGCGAAAATTACATCTTTACACAACATTGAGATAACAAGGATGTGTGAGTAACAATCGTTGCACTCACAATATTAAGTCAAAAAAGTGCATAAAAAGAGGCTAAATGGTTATCACTAAACCAACAAAGACACATTTGACATTTACTCCCCGATCAGACAGAATCAACCGTGATGCCCTGTGATGTCTTGTAAAGGTAAATTTATCAGATGAGGGGTTTTACGCGTTAACAGCAATGTGTTGCTATTTCTCTGACCACTTCCTCAACCAGCACGACTTGTTAAGGTTATTCATATCTAGCCGTCATTACCGTCACTTGAATGACTTTAGTTACAGAAATATATAGGCTATATGTGCCCCGTGTTCCTATTTATTCTTACCGGGTGTACATAGCTTTGTATTTGCATAATGTATTTGCCTATAAAGAACGTTAGCCTATAAGTTTATTTTATAAATAAGCGAATTTAGAAAGTAAATCCAAACCTTAAATGTGCCCTGATACACGAAAGAATTTGTTTTACAATGTTCACTAGGTAGGCTATTCAATTTTCCAGAGACGCAACAACTTGTTTGAACACTTGCCGTTGCAGTAGTAAACCGTTTAAAAGGATATCTAACCTTATATATTAAATAGTTATCAATCGGAGATTATTAGTAGTAATAAGTTGTCATATAATTGCTGGAAAAGACACTCACCCATTTTGGAACGACACTTCGCAGCCGAGTCCTGCGCGTCTGACAGCTTAATCGCGTTTGATTGACAGCTCACCCCTCAGCACGCGCTTTCTGTCTTTCATTGGACACACACTTTCTTCATGACTTCCTCATTCTGTTGCAGGAGGAACCTTGGGACTTTGAGTTTTGTAGCGACTGATTACTTTTTTTGTCAGATAAGCGGTTTTGCATGAATCGTTTGTGAGTTATTGAGCTTTTGATTTCCACAACACATTTAGATTCATATTTGATCAACATGCTGTCTTAACGTCCTTTTAAAAGTTTAGGGTAGGCTAATTTTGATGATATTTTTCCACATTTTAGAATAACATCAAATAAATCTAAACTGTGACACGCTTTAGCCCCTTTACAGTGCAGCCTAATTTGCATAAATACTCTTGAAATGTTTACAACAATTCATCGATTTATCACTCTGAAATGCGTTTTAAACAGTATTAAAGGAGTTCTTATTGGCTGCTTTTACTTTATTATTTGGTGGAAGCCATACATTTCAAACATTTATTTCATATAACATTTTGGCTTCATGATTAAAGAAATATAGCCTACCTTGGTATTATTATATTTCCCCTCACAGGGGCGGACTGGCCATCTGGCGTACCGGGCGTTTTCCCGGGGGGCAGCTAACTTATGGGGCCGGAATGGACGCGTTGCCCGCCCAGACGGACGTATTCTAAATGCGAATGCACGCAACTCGAATGCAAAAGACACGTATGCATGCCACCCCCCGGTCGACAGACTTAGCCATGCATAGCACCGCCCCCCCCCCCCCCCCGGTCGACAGACCCGACCATGCGCACCACCATGAAATGGTGGAGGGCCGATGCGGGCCAAAAAATGCCAGGGCTGATTTTTCTTCCCAGTCCAGCCCTGTTCCCCCACATATCATTTCAAACATTCAGATTCCTTTAGATCAAACAGTTTGTAAGATCATGGAAAACATTTCAGCCGCGTGACCTTAAACTTTTGAACAATGGACTGTTGTTTGTCACCTTGGAATTAGGTTTTATCGGCATTCTAAACATAGTTTTGACGTTTTGAGATATCAAGCTTCAAAGTTTTTGCATTCCATTTGACTTTGTATATGTTTGCTTTCTAAAAACGTCTCAAAATGTACACAACGTAAAGAAAAAACGTCACATTGTGTAAATAAGTTGCCACAGAACAAGAATATGTGAATAACTGGGCAAAGATGTCAGCTAGAAACTTGTAATAACGCGTGTTGTCTAGATGACTTTTAGCCTGAAATTAAACATTTGTCATCACACTGACAAATTACACATTTAGATTTTGATAGTCAATTCTTGTATGTGCAATATCTTACTGAATTAAAATTACGAAAAGTATTTGTCATCAGACTCGTAGCCTATACTGGAAATGCACGAAAGGGGTTTGCCCTGGTGTAGAGGCAGAGCTCATGGTGAAAGTGTTGTGCTCAGATTTTCCCCTTTGTGCTTATTATGAAAATGATAATCAGGGCAGAGAATTGTACTAAGCAAAACCTCAGAAACTGTAAAAGAGATATAACTATATTTTACCATAACAACAACACAGCATAAAACGTAAAATATGATTACTTTTAACATTAACATTATGTTTTGAACATCATGTAAAGCAGTCTAACTAAGTGCTGTATGTAGCAGTCAGACAGCACATGGTTGGACGTGAAGGTTTTTATCGACTGTGAAGAACTGAGATTAAAATGGTTCAATTTAGCTAAATGGATGTGATAGTAAACTGATAAGGTAAAACCAAGAACTGCAATCTTGCAAAGTTATTTACATTAAATTGCTTGGCAGATGCCTTTATTCAAAGTGATAGTGTTTTCAAGCTTTACATGTTATGAATAGGGTTGGGAACGTTTCAATTTTATCGATTCCAATTCTGATTCTGCTTATCGATTTCGATTCTTATCGATTCCCAGTTTCGATTCCACAGTTGAAGTAAAACATTTAGATATCAACATGTATGGTCATTTAGCCTGCTTATTGACTTGCTTGCAATATATATATATATATATATTTAAGAGCACCGTTTTGTGTATATTTACACATAGAAACACACCTTTTCTGATTTATTACAATTTGTATTATCATAGTTGAACTACATCATGGTTAAACTGCAGTTACTATAATGCAACTATGGTTAATTTGTGATTCCTGTGCTTTAATGCAAATTCTATAGCTAAACTATGCTTACTATAGTAAAAAATATCGATAATTTTTATAAGGGCTTTTATTGAGATATCAGCAGATCATGCAACGCATGTACTTTTCTGAAAATATGCACACAGGAATTGATAAGAGGAATTCAAATTTTAATCTCAAGTATCCGATTCCTTTCGATTCCGATCCGATTCCTAGCCTTTCGATTCCGATTCCAAATTGGAATTGATTTTCGATTCCCAACCCTAGTTATGAGTAATGCATGTGTATATTCAAATTGAACCTC
The DNA here is from genome assembly GCF_024868665.1 of Triplophysa rosa. Taxonomy (NCBI): domain Eukaryota; kingdom Metazoa; phylum Chordata; class Actinopteri; order Cypriniformes; family Nemacheilidae; genus Triplophysa; species Triplophysa rosa. Next base: position 5,373,933 of record NC_079906.1, on the reverse strand, counting down.
TGACACTGATGTTGCTAGCAACTGAAAAACGTAAAAAATTCTGTCATCATTTATTTACTCTCGTGTCATTCAGAACCGGCATTTGACTCTACTGTGTAACAAAAGAAGATATTTTGAGAAATGTCTCTGTGATTTTGTGTCTATACAATGGAAATCAATGAGGTTTGGTTACCAGCATTCTTTAAAATATATTCTTTTGTGTGCTGCAGAAGAAAGAAAGTCATACAGGTTTGAAAAGACAAAATGATGAAAGAATTTTCATTTTTGGGTGAACTATCACTTTAAATGATGTCCTTTTTAGGTCATTTTTGCGCACAGGTATCAGTCAAAAAAAGAGTCTTATTTGAAAGCGGAGAGAATTTCTGCTAAACACACAAGCATGAGATTAAGACACACAAGCATTCATAAAACACACAAGCATTCATCTTTCTAGCCTTTGTCTTACCTTTGTGAATACAAACCAAGATTTAGGAGCATCACAGTTTCAAGTATATTAATGAATGTGATTTAAAATGTAGCGGAATGTCCCTGTTAACCCTAAAGTATGCTGGGGACAAATGTGGGCAAAATTATTTTGTTTTTTCTAATAACTTTTTTTCTTTTAATCCGATCGGTACAAAACTCAACTACTTTTCCTAATTTTTCACCTAAGCACACCCAAAAAAGTTGGACTTTATTTGACAATGTTAATTTGGTGAAAATAAAAAAACCCTTTAATGAGCTGGCCCATTTGTGGGCAACCATAGGAAATGAATAAGAAATGACATTTTTATTTGTCCAATAAACACAACAAATCCGTCATAATGCAGATCATTCATATACTGTATAAAGGGGTGAGCCTGTAGAACATCCTCAGTGTGGCTGGCACTCAAGTCTATAACAGGCAGAGTTCTTTTTTCCGAATGATGTCAAATAAAAACTGACATTCACACATACACAAAGAGCTGCAACACATGCACGCACGCACGCACACACACACACTTCAATGTGAGATAAAAGTCCCACTGCAAGATTTGCTGATGCTTTCAGACAAAGCATTGCTGCTACCTCTGTGACAGTGAAGTTTTCAATTCATTCTGTTGCAGAACAATGGCAAAGAGGTTTACTAAAGCAGAGACCCTTGATCTTTTGGACATTTTATGTTTATTGTTACATATAATTGATTACTCGGTCTCCCACTTTCTCTCTTTCTTTTGGGATGTTCAAATTTGTTTGTAAGCATATTTTGGTTTTACCAACCTCAATTGTTTTTTAAAATTCTACAATTTTAACTTGTGATAAAATCTATAACTTAAGATGATAAGTTTGTTACAACATTAGTTTATAGTTTCAGCCTATGCAACCAGCGCAGCCATTGAAATTACTATTTTGATTCCATCAGGTCACTAAAAAAACAAAAGTGAGGGGGATTTTGAGGGGTTTCACTGTTTTAATAAGAGAAGAAAAGTTGTTTATGAAAATCACGTTTTTATGGGAAAAAAAACACAAAAATACAAAAAAACATTAAAAAATGGTTATTTTACATTCAAATGAATGGAGTAAACTAGGTAAATAATGTAAAAAATACCAAGATAAATGCATATCTTGAAAGTTTTAACATTAAACAAACAAAAAAGATAGTGTTATGACATTTATGTAAAATATCAATGGAATCACAAAGTGCCCAAATTTGTCCACTAACAGCAAATTAGTGCAGTTAATTAACAGCACTTGAGGCTTAAAATCAAAACACCATCATTACACACTTGAATTTCTCAAAAATGAGCCGTGATGATATCGGATGTGCGTTTGTCATATTTAATACGAGTTATATAAAAGAACACTGGAAAGCCCCATCATGATTTTAGAGCTGAAAAAAACAACATGTGTCTTAGACATTTGTCTGTTATGTTATGCACTGCTGTGATATTCTACATGATTAGTGCAGTTTGAAGTCTTTCTGTTGAAGTTTCGGATGTCTCGTCTATGGATGGGGCCTCTCTGTGTCTTTCACCTGCCCGGATAGTCCCTGACATTTAATCATATTTAACCTTTAAATGTCACAATAACAGTGTTCAGCCCAGAGCCAATCGCTCGGAGGGAGTTTCTCAGGTGAAATATTAGACAAAACATCCGTCCTGCGTCGCGTTGGGAGCGAGAGTACGTCTCAGCCGTGCCTGCCACCGATCTTAAAGTCACAAAGTTCAATTCTTTTTAGCAGTGGTATGAAATTGCCCGTGTTGATATCAGAAAAGGAAATTAGGGAATGTATGACGTCTCATATTCAGTTTGCAAGGTTCACGTTTTACTCAATGTGAGATCACACCAAAGTTTCACAACACATCAGAAGGTTGTCATAGTTACTGTTGCGTATCAGACGGACTTGGGCACTTCAAATAAGTTTTGACAGTAAAATGTAAAACTATAGATGAAGAGATCATTTGCAAAAACATATATATATATATAATAACTTAATTATTTTTATTTATTGTGCATTCCAATTATTATCACTCAAACTGCAGTTGGGTTGTTGTGATTAAGTCATAACAACTCAAAAAATACAGCTAACTAACACAATAAAAACATGATGACGCAATAAAAAACAAGAGATTATCTGTTTTTGCAAATAAACTCTTCAGATGTAAAAATTACAGGTAGACATTTACATCTAGGCATTTTGCTGTAATCCAAAACAATTTACAATAGTGAGGAAAACAATAAAGCAATGAATCTAGGTAGAATAATCAAAGTAAGCGTTGCTAAACACTACAAAATGACAAAGTTTCACAAATTTTTAGACAATTGTTGGAGACATTTAATTGAATTGAATTTAACTTAATTTTCATGCATCAATTCAGAAGAGCCAGTGGTTGTTTTGTATGCAAGCATGTCTTGCACAGTTTATAAAGTGTTTGTTATGTAATATATTAACCGTATATGGTATTCATTCTGTAACTAAATAAAAAATTGTGGTATTTGTTCAGGAAAGCTTCGGTATTACTGTTGCTGACACTCATAGATTTTAACTGTAAGCCTTAACAATAAACGTACAGTTCGTCATCCTGCACAGTACAGAAATGAATGAAACCAGGGGGCTTGTAAAGAACGGGTGTGCTATTAAAATACTTTTCTAAAATCACATGATTGTACAGTATGGAAAAATGTATCATGATTTGAATTGAAAGAGGGGCCCTATGCAACCACCCAGAATACCCTAGCAGCCGCATAGCATCATCTCAGAACACTATAGCAATGTTCTAATCATTTTAATACTAGCTCTACAAAAATAAATAAGCCTTCAGACTTTTACATGATACCAACATATTGTGGACCTTGCACTCCACACACCTCTCGGCACAAACGTCTCATTGCTGTATGTTGTTTTTAGCTCAAGCTTAAATGTCGCACACTGGCCAGGTTGTAATATTAAAGTGTGTTGAGGGTTATTGAGCGTTATATTGGTGACTAGAATCTTAACCTGTTTAACTGTCGAGTGGGCAGATGTGACTGCTTTGAGGAAGCGTCAAAGTCGAGTGAGTCACCTGGAGAAAAGTCAGAGCTTTGAAGGAGAGTGGAAGATCAGAGATTTAAAGACAAGAGAATTTCCCCAGTTATTCACGACAGAGAGATAAATAGTGAAAGATGAATGGTACGACAGAGATGTGGAGGGGGTACTGGACCATAACCGAAACCAGTTAACAAGAAGTGCGAAAGGTTTGTCATGTCGGTCTGAAGCCCATCGTGTATGATTAGACTCGTTCTCTTGGGAACGTTGGAGCACATTTGGCCACAACTGTAGTTGCTGTGCTATTTTAAAGCATATACAATACAAATACCTGGAAGGTACATCGGAAAAAGACCAGAAGATAAAAAAAGATAGATTAATTGAAAACAAAATTAGCGTAACAATACTCATTTTTTTGTCTTGCATCAATAATTGTTTTAGAAAATCAATAAAGCACTTGATACATCAAAACGGCCGTACCGTGAGTATAGAAACAGCTGAAGGAGTCACAGGCATGGCACAGAACCTTCAGATTTGATTTGATTCATAATTGTACAATTATTATAAATAAATAGTATTCATCTGCATTGTGATCCTTTACAATCATGTAAGGGATTATTTACGCACCCCCTCATTTTAAACCTGTATGACTTTCTTCCGCAAAACACAAAAGAAGCTATTTTGAGGAATGTTGGTAAACAAAAACCGTTGGTCCCCTTTCACTTCTATTGTGTGGACACAAAACCAATGCAAGTGAATGGGGACCAACGGTTTTCTGTTAGCAACATTCTTCGAAATATCTTCTTTTGTGTTCTGCGGAAGGAAGAAAGTCATACAGGTTTAAATTTACATGAGGGCGAGTAAATGATGACGGAATTTTCATGTTGGGGTGAACTATCACTTTATGCAACGCCTGACTAAGAATTTATGTTAAGAAGATATTAGGCTATGAGACAGATATGACTGAACTAGGCTAAGTATGATTCGATATTGGCGTAAGAACATAACGACTGTGTTAGGAATTAAATGAATAACACGCAAACACGCTCATGTTATCTGTGGTTTTGCATGACTCGATTCAGAAGTTCGATTACTGCAAAGAGGAGTTTACATTCGGTTCAAAGAACATATATGCTCGCAAAGTCTCACGGGACACACCATTCTCTCTCTCTCTCAGCATGCCAAACAAAACTTTTTTATTTGAAAATGAAACATTTGGTGGCACACAGATATAATCACAAAACAAATAATATAATAATCCAAATTGATCAATAAATAAATGGAACTTTTGACAGAATTTAACTGAACATATTTCCAGTGGTACACTAAATATTATTGGAATTGTTTTTACAAAATGTATCCAACAATCCTCTGACATCAGTGTACATTGCATAGAGAAAAACTTGCAATAATACCATGCATCTTAATACCGTATATTCTCTTAAATTTTTCCCGTAGTATTATTTTTATTAAATGTTTTATTATGATGTACTGTATGTAAAGCTGCTTTGCAACAATGACAATTGTGAAAAGCGCTATATAAATAAAATTGAATTGAAAATGTCATGAGGCTCCTACAATTCTCTTATAAAATAGAAATGTAGCTGACATTCACCCAGTGAAAACGTCAGGTCTGGCTTCTCTTTTTGCAGAAGCGAGCTGATATTTTCCGTCAAGACATTTCTTACTTCCCTTTTCAAAATAAAGTTAATATTGTGCTCGAATGCATCATGCCTCTGCCCCACATTTACCCCTCAGCATCTATTAATAGCAGATTTTAAATAATGTGCGGATGGAACATATGGGATTTAAGGTAAAAGCACTGATGCGTTATCTGGAGGATTGAGAACATCAGTTAGACATTCAGTTAAAAAACAAGATTGTCATCTCTGAACAGGGGGGAAAAGTACAGTCGATTTTTTCTGTTTTCTTCTGAAAATGAAACTGGGGGTGATCAAGCAAAGGAAGAAAAATCCCCAAACCGTCATGTTGATTTCTCTTATTCCAGGAAACTCGGTGTGTGTGACACATACAAAATGACAGAATTTGACATGAGAAAAGACTTTCTTGCACAATGGCACAGCTATTTACACTGGATAAGCACGTTTATAAAGATTTAACATTTAAGGTGTCACGTTCATGGTCGCACACAAATGTTTTATGATGATTTCTCAAATGTGTGCATTCAAGAGAGCTTTCTTCTAAATGTGCACGGGACTTAAACCTCTATTTCAAGCAGTTTCTATCCACACTTAAGCAACTTGTTTAACATCGAAAGAGGAACATTGAGAGAAAATGACCTTCATAATCTACTGTCAAGAAGAGTGAAAGTGAATGTAAGATGCAGTTGAACACCCGCCAGAAAGATATTACAGGGTTGTATTTGTTAAAGGCATACTCCACTCAAAAATGAAAATTCTGTCATCATTTACTCATCCTCAAGTTGTTCCAAACCTGTAAAAATGTCTTTGCTCTGTTGAACACAGGGACATCTCTGTTGACATTTCTGGGACATCATTGACTACCACAGTAGGAAAAAATATGGTCTCGGTATTTTTTTGTACTGTTGAACACAAAAGATTTTTTTGAAGATTTAGGAAAGCAAACAATTCTAGGGCATCTTTGAAAACCATTTATATTTTTCCTACTATGGTAGTTGATGCCCCAGAAATCTCAGTTGCTAACATTCCTTCAAATATGAATTATGGGGAGTAATTCATGACAGAATTTTCATTTCGGGGTGGAGCTTCCCTTTAACAATTAGTGCATTTGCTAGCATAAACTAACAGTGAACAATACTTCTACTGCATTTATTAATCTTACTTTATGTTCGTTTCAGAAATACATTCTTCACAATCAAAAGCTCTATCTGTTAATGACAGTCTATGTACCACAAACATAAATAACTGTACTGACATAACATTAACAAGAATTAATAAATGCAGAACAACTATATTGTATTTTATGTTGTTAGTAAATATATTTCTCAATGTTAACAAATACAACCTTATTGTAAAGTGTTACACATAACTGTAATATTAGTGCACATTTTCTTGCGTAATCGCCTGTATCTGGGGCACTGAAAGTCCTTTTGAACATTAACCATGGTTTAATATAGTAAAATGACAATGTTATGGTTATTATAGTGAGAACATGGTCAATTTCTCTTTACTTGTTTTACTTCAAAACACTACAGTCACTATAGTTTAACCATGGTTAATTTTTGTATTGTCATTCAAAAAAGAATTTCGAGAAGTGCTTGATGGGCGTCTTTCTGCAATTTAAGAGAAGCAAACGCGCAGAAATAAAAACTGCAAACTTTGTAGCTTGTGACTGGAGTAGCGCTTGTACCCTTTACAGCCAAAGGACAAACACAAGGAAGCGGTTTTCGTTCCATTTTAAAACTCTTTAATTTATTCTTTTAATGTAAGTAACAACATTGTTCAGACTTGTTAGATATTCACAATGACCTCTAACAACGTGTCTAACACCACACTGTCAAACGATTTTATGATCTTTTGATGTTTCCATATGGGTCTTTATTAAAATAAATCTTGAAAATCTCCACAAAAATACTCTACCTCCCCACTGACAGTATATGCAAGTACGTGATTAATAAAAATCAAAAGAGTGGAGAAACAACTGATGTGATTTTATTCGAGTCTTGGTGCATCCACTCAAATACTCGGCATACAGGCGTCACACGTGTAATACAGACCCAACCCGAGACCCCAAGGCAGTAAGATGACAGAATGACGGATCCCTGAAACCTAAAAATCACAGTATTAATATTTTCCACATTTCTGAGTAGACAGGAAAGCTGTGGTATACAAGTCTTAAAGAAATGTTAAACCCACGCTGATTCTTAAGCACTGAAGCTAACAGCTATGGTGACAATACCATCAAAACCAAAGCTGACTATAGGAAACAGCAAATTAACTTGTCACGTCTATTTCTCAGTAAACACTGTACCAAGACATCTGTGGAAAAAAAACCAAGGCAGTCCAACCCAGTCTTGTGGAGAGGACAAAATCAAGGCAAAATTACGTTCAAACTATAAACTTAGCTGCGCTGAACATCTCGAAAACAGAAAAATGTTTCCTTTATTATGTTGAAATCTTAATGTTTGAAAAGCTAAAAAGAAAAACCGCACAAAGGTTCAGTCTAAAAAGATGTGACGGGAACAACATCACAAGCATGACTTTCATCCCGTCCATATTACAAGGATTCCTGCAACTATTGGGTCGTCTCTGCTGAGGGCGTCTGCCAGCATCAGTATTGTTTTGTGAAATTAATGGACAGCTTGAAATGAAATAATACGAACAAAAGAAAACTACCAATACAGTATACAGAAGATCACTTTCAAGAGTTTAAATACCCCCGATCACATGATTACCACTCTTTTGGTGCATGATTTTAGTTTCAGTCTTTTCAATCAAATATACCGATCCCATTTTGCTCAAAGCCCCAGAGATCTGTTGAATCTGCGCAGGACAAATCAACGCAGGCCGACTCCGATGGAGGGTGCGGGATAGGTTGAGCTGTGTTAGATAAGTTCAACGTAATTGGACGGAAACATTCCAAAATGACCGTCCGGACCGTATCCTCGCCACCAGCCTTCATCGATCATCTCAATGCTGGTAATGATATTATCAGGGTCAAATGAGATCTCGGTGTCATCCGCTGAGGAGATACACACACAAATGACCAATCACAAGCAATGAAAATAAGAAATCATAGGTAATCAACTATTCCGCTATTAACTTTTTAAACACACATCGTACATCGTTGTGTACATAATGATGTAAATGCCTGTTAAGCCAATATGTGTGTACTATGTTTATAAGGCAATGGCCTACATATTTATGGTATTTATCAATCACAGTCTTGTATGTCTTGTTAAGAGACAGACAGACAGACAGACAGACAGATAGATAGATGTAATAATAAAATGTAATAGAAAAATTTATAAACAAAATAAATGACTTGAATAAACACCTACGAAATTTTGTTCTTAATGTATTTTTGTATTACTGTTTCCTTTAAAGTTAATTTTGCTGTTATTATTTTTAAGTTAACATTTGATTATTTTATTTATTTAAATGTTATTATTATCTTTTATTTATTTGTATATCATATTTATTTCTTTTTTCCATATTTATATATAACCATGTTTAATTTTTCCATATTTTTTATTATGTAATTTATTTTAATGTTATTTTTATCTTTTATTTATGTGTATATTTATTTAATTATGCATTTATTTCTTTTCCAAATTTTCCCCCCATATTTAAATATTGCCATGTTTATTTCTTCTATATTTATTTATGTCATTTCCTTTTTATTTATTTGTATATTTATTTAATAAAGCCTTCATTTGTTTTTTATAGACAGCTTCATTGGACGCACCTGGCCCAAAGTTTTCAAAAAAATGTTTTACATTTTTTTTATTTTAATGAGAGAAAAACTGAAATTATTGTGTTTGGTCTGTCGGACTCACGTACTCCAAATGTAAATCTTGGCGATTTAACCTCTTCAGTAAAGCCCTGGGTTAAAAATCTGGATTTTATTTTCGATGATGGATTAAGATTTGATAAACAGATTAACATGGTGGTAAAGTCCTGCTTTTTTTCAATGAAATTGAGTTAAAACTACTCAACAGTTAATGGTTCCAAGCTTTCTTAAGTTTGGGCCACATAACGTTTGTTTACGTTGTTGCCGCTAAAACCTATATTTCCCGCATATTTATTGTTCCATATTTAAATATTGCCATGTTTATTTTTCCCATATTTATTTATGGTTTTCATGATTAGGAATGAATGTTTTTTACACTACTGTGCAGCATTGACAAAAAAGCAGTGGTAATAACAAGAGTGAGGATGGGGAACTGTGGGGAAAATGGGTATGTCAGTGGGTTCAGAACATAACGTTTAAGTATACATGTATGTAGCGTGTGAACATCTTTCAGAAAACGGTTCCTGAATCTGCACAATAAAACACAAACTCACATTCACCCTCAGTATGAGTAGCACTCACCAGCCTGGTAGTCATACAGAGCCCTGGCACAAACACCACGGTCACCAGCCTGATCATACGTTTTCTGTTCCTCCACCTGTGAAGAGATCATGAACCCAAATCATTTACAGACCTAATCTTATTATGAAAGCACACGTTTGTTTTCATAATATTTTCTTCAAAATGTAATAACTTTCTCCGTGGATGAAATGACTTTCCTGCTGATGTAATCAAGGCTGTGTGGGTGGGGAAAGTAATATAAAGCAGTAATATCACAGCCTGATATCTGCAGTCTATTTAAATGTCAACAGATCAAATCAAGTCCCACGGTATATTATTTTCCTACTAAACTGTTTCATTCAGAAATGAGTCACAGTCCAAGACAAAAAATGATGTAAGGTCAGTAAGAACAGTGGGGTTCTGGTTCTGTGTGATGTACCGGTGCAGGCTCTTCATAGATGTTGTCTGGTTCCACTATCGCCTCATATGGCAGCTGAGACTCTATGTGCGTTTCATAATGATCACTGGCTACTTGAACATCTGAAACATCAAAAACAATGAGAGACAGTCATTAACTTTGTCTTTTGTAATAACACAATATCCCACACAGTGGCGCTGTCACATAACAAAACTCAATAGTGGGGCTGAGGATGAGTAATGAAGCAGATGAATAAAAACAAAATCAAAAGAAAACATATTTTGTATGATTTGTAAACATTTATTTTACATCGTAAACATTTTATTTATTTTAAAATTATTTTTACGACATCTAAGCATCTCGGCAGGCCTAAGTCTCAATACATTCCAGTTACTGTAATCCAGTAAAAAAATCATTAAAGCATAAATTAAAACCAGTACAACATATCCTGGGTGTTTTATGGTCTTAAACCATAAAACACTGCTTCATTTTCATTTGACAAAATATATTTTTTTTCAAGTTTCTTTTGATTTTGGGGTGAATAATAAGCCATCCACATTCTTGACAAATTTTCTAAGATATAAAGGAATGCAGCAACCAAAAAGAATGAATGCATGAATCCCACCTTCGTATTCTGGCTCAGGCTCAGGCTCAGGTTCAGGTTCTGGTTCCACATACTGAGATCTGGGCTGTTCCTCAAAACTGGGTTCTACTCAAGAACACACACATGCATGGATACACAGAACACCCACATGCATCGTAACAACACACACTATAGGTCAGCTAGATTTCCACTTTGACACACTGCACCACAGAGGGGCGGAGTCAAGGGCTCAAGCTAGGAGTCAGCAGTATGACCAGCAGAATCTTAAATCACGATATGAAAAAAAAGTTATACCATGATAGTAGTACGTATTACAATATATAAAATAAGTGCATTTGGCTGGAGCTTTTATCCAAGATGATTTCTAGTGCATTTAAGCAATATGCTTATCTTTCTCTGAAAAAAAAAAAAAAAAATATATATATATATATATACAGCCACGGAAAAAAATTAAGAGACCATTTCAGTTTTTCTTTGATGAGTTCCAAAATGAGATAACTCCGTTTTTAAAATTGTTCAAAAATCATGTTTTTTTATTGTGCATTCCAGTTAATATCAATCAAACTGCAGTTGGTTTGTTTTGATTTAAGCCGTAATAACTTGAAAAATACAGCAAACTAACACAATAAAAACATGATTTTTGAACAATCTTTAAGTTATCTCATTTTGGAACTTCATTTGTTTCGATTTGCATTTATTTGCAGAAAATGAAAACTGGAGAAAAATAACAGAAAAGATGCTCTGTATTTGTACAGACCTCAAATACTGCAAAGAAAACAAGTTCATATTCACCTTCAAGCGACACAACAACAGTTGTACATGTATTAGGGAAAAGTTCAACAATGATTTTCTTATGTGATAACCTTGATTTTTATCACAGTTTCCACGTGTCTTGTCATGCTGTCCGTCTTTCACGTTGCTGTTGGATGACTTTATGTCACTCCTGAGGTTGGATATAATTGAAATTCAACAGACACTGGACTGAAATGGCCACAATACATCTAGAAATGCTGACTGAACGAAAAATTGAAATGGTCTCTTCGTTTTTTCCGAGGCTGTACATATTAATGATAAGTAATGAATGACAGGTCTGGCATCATTAACATTAAGACATCACACGGTTAAATCTTATAAATCTGACATGTCTGAGTCTCGTTCAAAGCTATTAAACCTGACATCCCTGTTGAAAAAAACAGCATATACTGGGTTAGGTATGTTTTGATGCTGGTTTGACCAGCGCTGTGGACCAGCTTAAACCAGCACAAACCAGCATCAAAACATACCAAACCAGCATATGCTGTGTTTTTCACCTGTGACCGCAAATCGTGCAAATCGTGATGTTGCAAGCAGCATGTTGTGACGCGTCAAAACAAAATCTCTCCCGTTATACACAACCCCATATACACTGAATATGACCACATGCAACGGTTTACTTCCTGGTGCCAGTTTTTTTTAACTGTGACTTTGATTTACTGCAGTTTAAACATTTTGGTATCTAAATCAGATCTCAGTGTATAATTTCACACTGCCCAGTCCTAGTTTGTGCCAATCTGTGACTTGAACAAGTGCACAATGCAAACAAACACACACAATGTTTACACACACACACACACACTGCAACCCAGGAATCCAGCACATTAATGTCTCACACTTCTATTTTAAGGCGAAGGATCAACTAAATCTTCAAGCAAGCACAAAGAATTTGTGAGTGACTTGGTTAGTTGTTAGTCTGAACAGACAAAACGCCACGCAAAGAGAGGAAGAGCAAAAAATGAGTATGGAGACACTTTCTGAAAGTGAGATAAGGAAGACATGATAAGGTGAGCGTGTGTACCTCTGGCTCGTAAGGGCGAGGCCTGACGCACAGGAGAACGCAATGGCTCTGGATCACATGACTGCTTGGACAGAAAAGGGCTGTTCAACCGCCCTGAGATACACAGAACAGAAAACGACAAAGAGAAGTCGAGCTGACAGGGGGCTGACGGGGGCGTACGCAGAGGAAGAGACCACAAACATTGCATTAGACAGAAGAACCACGGGGCGTTTAACGACGGTCGCATTTCAGACAGACGCACGTGGAAAAGAATGAAGAATAACAGTCAACATTGCAAAGTTATGCCGCATGCACGGAGAGATACCTCTGGAAGTTTGCATATAGAAACATGTACCTGGTTTTGGACTGGATGGAGAGTTGTCTGTGTTAGTCGGGTGGATACCCATCTCTCTCTGTTTGAACATTTCTCGGGGATTAACGGAGCGCTGGGAGATGAGAGACGCCGCTGCCTGTTACAAACACACACAAATGTTACTCGACTGATAACACTTGTGATACTACATTGAGTCTGTCAGAAGATAGCAGCCAGATCCAGAGATCCAGAGTGAGTGCTGACATTAAAAACGGAGAGAGAGGAGAGAGAGAATTCAATCCTGTTCATCCAACACTACCAGATCTGGATTAGAGTTTTGCAAAATGTTGCATAAATATGTTGCAATATTTCTGGTGGATGTTTGAAGTGCATGCATGCTTTGCATGCTTTTAAGGCTGTTACTGACAGAAACAAGCACACAAGTACGCGACAGGCCTCTTAAAGGCATAGGTCACCCAAAAATGAAAATTCAGTCATGAATTACTTACCCTCAAGTTGTTCCAAACCTGTATACATTTCTTTGTTTAATTCAACACAAAGAATGATCATTAGAAAAATGTTAGCAACTGAGATTTCTGGGGCACCATTGACTACCATAGTGGGAAAAAAATGTTGAACACAAAATGAGATATTTTGAAGAATTTAGGTTCTAGTACTACTATGGTAGTCAATGGTGCCCCAGAAATCTCAGTTGCTAACATTTTTCTAATGATCGTTCTTTGTGTTTAACAGAACAACGACATTTTATACATGTCTGGAACAACTTGAGGTCAAGTAAATCATTTTTTTTGGTGAACTATCCCTTTAAGGCAGTTTTTTATGAGGATATTTTATGCTCAAATACTGGTGTGCTGGCTCATAGTTAAAGGTAGCCAACTCAAGAAGTATGTGCTTTTCATTACCAGCTCAGTGTACATTTAACATTATAAAAATATGAATTACTTTATATAAAGAACCAAAAACAACAACGCTATACTAAGAAAATGTATTAAAGCTGCAATGCGTAACTCTGCCTCTCTATCGCCATCTCTGTTTGAAATATAAAATTGCAGGTTATGTGTGGCACGGACATCTTAACATGGTTAAATGATATGGCTCTTTCTAATAACTTGGTTTTAAATTAGCGTGATTTTCGATGCCCCTATCCAAAAACGAATTTTTGTTCATTATTAACAAAAAAAGTTATAAATCATTAGATTATTATGCAATTCCATTAAGTCCACCAGATAAAATTGTCCTTAAGCGCAGGTCTGTAACTGGCCCCCATGGATGCTGCAAGCAATCAGCATTCAGCACTACGAGTATTTGTTTTATAAACGGCAATGAAATCACAGAGAAATAGAGCAGAGGCTCGACCGAGGCACTTATGGGGAATAAAATAGAAACTAAAGCAGCATGGTGTAATAAAAGACAGACAACGACTGTGGAAGAAAGACAGTGAAAAGAAAGTCAGCATCAGTTGTTCTGCTTTCCTGAGGCCAGAAGAGAATTGTCGACCTTCTCTCACTCACGTTAGCTTTTTCCACCGATTCTCCGCGTTTAAAGGGTTTCTGCTGTGCGGTCCCCTCCCTCTCCTGCTCCTCCTGATGAACATCAACACATTTCGTCTCATTCATGCGTCCTGTGTCTCAAAACCCAGTGATCAGACTGGTGCTCAAAAGTGTATGAAATACTCTGAAGCTGAGCATTTTTATGCACGGCCACAAAAAACCAGAACACGCAAAACAGCTTTTTACAAACAATAAAGCGAGCGGATCTGGTGTGGCAGAAACAGTTGTTTAAAATACACAGATGCAAATTTGCAACCACATCGTGATTTCCTGAATTAAAATAAAACCATTGGATGGCCGAAAATGCGCTAGGATTTGAAGCACAGATCAGTTTTTCAAAATGAATCAGCCGTGGACCCCTGATCTTTGAGTCATCTAGGACAAACTTCACATGCGTGTCAGTGTCCCCTGTGCGTATGGCCTACATACCAAACCACAGATTCTGAACAACATTTCTCATTTCTGTGACAGCTGCTCGGTTGAGCTGTCAAGAGCGTATTTTGGAAATATGGTTTGAGGGTTATTAATGTGGAGGGAGAAGTGTTAAACTGCTCTTAAAATGGAAAACTAAAGACAAAATGACTGTGCTAGAAAAAAGAAACCTGACCTGAAATACTAGTTTTTAACCAATCATTAGTTAAGGCCCTGGATGGCATTCTGATGATTTGTTCATAAATGATGCATGTTGGTAAGAAAACTCACAAACTTCGATCTGATTGGCTGAACGCATTTTCGGTAGTTTTGTTTGTACAATGGAATACTCCTGAGGATATAAGTGATGCCAATGATATTTTTCGTCCGTACGGTTATCATTAGCTGTAGCATGGACTAAAAATGAAGAACAATTTAAAACTTCATATTCATAGTTATCGGTTTTCCTGTTGTCACATAAAATCCAGTTTTAGCTAAATGCATTACAGTTACACAGCAGGAATTCTACGAGGACTAGGGATGTAACGATTCACTCAGCTCACGATGCGATGCGATTCACGATTCTGATCTCACAATGCGATTTATTCACGATTTACTCACGATTTATTTTAAAAAAATGAGTTGAAACAAATTAGAAATGAACAACATCCCTTGCATTATTTCTTAAATGCTTCACGTTTCTTTGTATAATAAAATAATGTTTTATATCAAATAACAAAACTAAACTGCAATTTTATAACAAATTAATAATAGAAAAAGTCTCTTTAATATAAACAAACTAATACTGTCTGTGCTTTTCTTGGATTTTTTTGCATTTAAGAAATATCAGCATCCACGTTCAGGTTTGCAGTGAAAATAGCGGCCCCTGCTGTTCAAAACATTTATTGCGATTCAGTTCAAGCCTCAACCGATTTGAATCGTCACTCATTATAACCGATTTTCAACCGGCTCACGGTGAATCGTTACATCCCTAACGAGGACTGATATTTTCCTACACATTTTAATGTTTTAGGCCCAGTTTCTTATGCCAGGACTCTGCCTTAATTGAATTAAGATATTTATGTCGCTTTTAGAAAAATGCCATAGAAGAATACATCACCTGGTCTGCATCCTGAGACAAAACAATGGCACGGATATATTTGAAGATATTTCTGGGCAAGTTATATTGAGTTAAGACACACATTTATTTTAGTCTGGGACTAGCCTTAAGCCTTGTCTGTGAAACTGGGCCTTAACGTTATAAATAAGAAGTGGTTCAACATTAGGGTAAAACAAACACAGTCCTGTCTGTTTTTGTGCTAGTATGAAAGCTGCAAACATGTGGTGGTGCCTTCACAAAAACCGTGTCAGAACATGTCCAGAGTTAAGAAACCACACAAGTGTGTGTGTGTCTGAGAGAGAGAGAGAGCTGCTTACCCACTGCTGCTTCTCTTGGGCTTGAGTGTTCACCTCTTGCTGCTGTTGGTACTTCCTGCAATACAAAACAGACAGATTCCAAAATGAACACTTATCAACTGTCAACTATGAGTAAATAAACAAATGTTTCTCAAAAGAAGGTTGGTAATGTTAAGAACAGTAAGAACAATAATCTGACCCTTGTTGATGTGATGTGTGAATTGCGAGATTCAATACAAATAGTCAAGATCGAACAACTTATTACAAAAAATCTGACATAAGTAATACTGTACTGTAAGTTCCCAAGTACACATTTTATTATCAGCAAACCCTTTTGAAAACAAAATATTTTTTGATATATTAAATTATTTATTATATTTTTGAAAATATATAGAATACATTGTTAATATATTAAAATACATTGAATAATACATAAGGAATGACCTTTTCGTATATTGAAAAATATAAGTACTTGGTTTCAATATATGGAAATGTATAATTTGCTGCTGTCCTAAAACCTCGAATCTCCATATTTCGTGATTTTTATAATTTTTCGCAAGAAATCATTATTATTATTCACCCTTTATGTTTGTCATGGGGTTTTGCAAATATCAGACCAATATAAGGTGTTAAAAGTGCTTGCCGACTTTGACAACACTGTGTGCAGTCGTCGAAAAAGTTCAATGTTTTTCCATTTCCTGAAAAACTGCGAATTTGGACATACGAGGTTTAAGAAGGACAGCGATGATTTAATATACTGCATTGTTTTGTCCAGAATATTCATATATTTTTATTTTGTAAGAGGAGGCGGACTAATTCAATGTAGCAATCAGACGTTTCTGCTCACCGGCAGCCACCGTGGCTTGAAGTTACTAGCCAGTCAGCGTTTCACTGGCCACAATTATAATGTTGGGAAATGACGTATAATATGAGATCAAAGGGGTCATATGGCGGGAATACCTGTTTTTCTGTCTTTGGTGTGTTATAAATTGTCCATGCATGTATTAGACACGTACAATTTTAGCCGTGTCATATGACTCCTTTAAGGTTGACAATGGCATGGTAAAATTTACTTGAGCTAAAACCTTTTAAATGTAAATGACTAATGTACACACCCAATTAAAGACTATGTGAAATGTTTAACACTACAGGTCAGTAACAATCTCTAGCTTTGATAAGGTTGTTTAAAGCTTCTATTATGACATACAAAGAATAGCTTCAATATCTCCACCATTGGCCGGTGTGGAAAGAACGTTCATTTTGGAACCTGCCAATAAATCGTTATCAACTTCAACATAGAAACAGACAGTAAAGTTACTGGCCTCTGTTGGTCTATCTGTGACGCTCTCTCTTTAGCTTTCCTTTCCCGTAACTCCGCCTCCTTCATCTCTCTGTCCTTTCTTTCTTTCTCCATCCTCTGTCTCTCCTGCTCTGCCTTCCTCTTCTCCTCCTGAAGACGTTTCTCCTCGTCTTTCTGAAGAAGAGACAAAAGCATTAAGCCAACCGAGGATGGAAAAAATGCTAAAGATCGCATTCGAGACTAGCGAGAATGTGAATATGTCCAAAAAATACTCATGCATGCTGTATTACCTCCGTTTGGGCCCAGAAATTGTCTTTGTTGGTTTTTTTTATTTCCGACATGGCGTTAGTCTTCTGGTACACTGATCCCTGCATGGGAAAACAAGAACCGTGAGTAGTAAAACGTGACCAGAATAGATTTAGGACAGGAACATTTGGCATTTCTGTGTTCCTTTTGGTCAAAAAATATGAAATACTAAATTATGAATATGAAAATATTTCTTATTAGTCTCTGTGTTCAACTGAAGAAAAGAAGTCATTTACATCTGGGATGGTATGAGGGTGAAAAAATTGAGAGAATTTTAATCTTTGGACAAACTATAACAGGACATAAGCATCATTAAAAGCATAAACGTGCTGATTATGAATGAAGTTTACATTAAACTATTGAGGTTTTGGATCTTTTGGGAGTGAGGCAGAGGTATTATTCCAACACGTTCCACATTCTGAGCATTCTGGCTCATTTGCTGTGAAATTCCTGACACAGCACTGTGGATAAACAGACCGTGGGCTGGCACTGACCCTGGAACCATTGTGCCATCATCCGACATTCTGCTGCTCAGACAACAACATTAAACAATAACGACAAGCTTTGCACTAACTTTTTCAGACGCAGTTTGATAATGTGTAAAACTTGAACCACAGGAAAAATTCTTGCCTTAGCAAAACCCACTAATAATAGTGTATATCTGAAATACATACGCATTACTCAATTCCAGGGTCATACGGAATCTGCAGACTTTTTTGTTAATTCTGTGCTAAAATTTTGGAAAAATCTGCAAAATTAATTTGTACAGAAATGTAAACGTGTAAATGTGTTAAAATAGTTTTAAAATACTACATGTCTATGCATTTAGCTGCAGGTGACAGTGGTTTGATTCTGCTCATCATTTAAAAAGAGGCAGACCTTACAGAGAAGCTTTAAAGGATAAGTTAATTTTCAAAACAAATGTTCATGATAATTTACTCACCCCATGTCATCCAAGATGCTTATGTATTTGTTTCTTTAGTCGAAAAAAAATTAAGGTTTTTCTCCACTATATGGAGAAAAATCCTGGAATGTTTTCATCAAAAACCTTCATTTCTTTTCGACTAAGGAAACAAATACATAAACATCTTGGATGACATGGGGGTGAATAATAAAAAGTGCTAAGTAAAGAGACTGTTTAAACTCAAAATACACCAGACCAAATTAGTACTGAATTCATTTGAACCAACAGAAAATGTGCATGTCATTTTGTAATCAACAGATAAATGACGTATTCTGAAATCCTCCGCGGTTAATTTTGTTTTAAACGTCTTAAATATCAAATCGTTCGACCTCAGGCTCAAAAAATCCGTCACAGCAAACAGCGAATCGTAGTAATGCGCCCACGTTGTGTATATAAACTTGTCAATGATGAGCTGAGCTGTGACTGACGCGACTACAACGAGAAACATCAGTCACCCAGACGCGCATGGCGCGCAGCTCCGGACTCTCCCCTTCTCACACACATAGGCCTACACTGCTGGGCTCGCGATCTACTCGTCTTTTCAAATGAGATATAACAACTTCGAAAAAATCCAAATTGGCAGGTCACATTATGCGCGAGTGCTTGTAAAAACCGCTCGCACTGTCTCAAAAACTGGTCGCAAAATGCATTCCAATTAATATCAATCAAACTGCAGTTGGTTTGTTTTGATTTAAGCCATAATAACTCAAAAATACAGCTAACTAACACAAACACAATAAAAACATGGTAACATAATAAAAAAAGTAAAAATCATGATTTTGGAAATCATTTCTCATTTTGGAACCAAACTCTTCATATATAAAACATAATGCACACAACCTTTTACTGATTGTAAAACAGTGCTAAAAGTATTTTTTCATTTTACTTTGTTAAAGAAAATAAATTAGACGTGGGCAGTTATATGTGGTGTATAAACAGGAACAAAATCATTCACAGGGGCATTATTAGACTAATAAAAAAAGATGTGTATTAAAAACATTATTTTTCTGTGGCGGAATTTTAACACATTATGTAAAACATTATGTGTCATTTTGTGTAGATTGTGTGTTACATAAACAAAAGGAACAACACAAGGTTGAGTTAAAAGTTACACAAAATGTGTTGTTTTTTAACTAGACAATGAGACAGATTGTGTCGTTTTTAACATAACAGTTTTAAGAGTGTAGAGAAGCATGGTTGTGTGTGTGTGTGTGTGTGTGTCACTGACCACAGGCCCCTGGGGTCCCGTGTCTCTGAAGCGATTAGACTCTTTGTGAAAGCTGTAGTTAGCTCCTGAGGCTTTCGCCACTTTCTGCATGATGGCATCAGGCTCCACGTCTTCCTCCGCACGTGCGTTTATCGTCACGTGAGCTCCCTGCAGAAACACCACAGCACATTGAATCTAATATCACACACAAACGAGTTTTCAATATTCATTTTAAAGGGGTCATATGACGCGGCTAAAACAAATATTATCGTTTGTTTTAGACGTAACGCAATGTGTATACACGATTTAAGGTTCAAAAACGCTGAATTTTGCACATACCCTGCTTGTTTGTATCTCCTCTTTGCCCGGCCTCTCTGAAATCGCAGATTTTTTAAGAAGCTCATCGCTCTGAAAAGCGAGGTGTGCTATGATTGGCCAGTTCACCAGTGCGTAGTGATTGGATGAATACTGCAAGCGTGTGGTGGGAATGTAACGCCTCTTACCATATTTGGAACATCAGGTCCAAAGCAATTGTACTGACAGTACTGACTTGCGTATACATTTGGGCGGTCTTAGTCAAATCATACCACGAACTGACGTAGATTTGTGGGGGTGTGGTTACACGAGGCGTTTCAGGCAGGTCTGGGTGAGCATTCGCTTTTAGATAGAATGCATCTTTTGTTCCGACACGACACAAATTTTTGCAATTTTATGTGAAATTTAATGCATCTTTTGCAATTTAATGCATCTTTTGTTCCGACACGACACAAATTTTTGCAATTTTATGTGTCTAATACATGCGTGGGCAACTTATAACACACCAAAGACACAGAAAAACACATATTCGTGCCATATGACCCCTTTAACTCTAGATCAAAAGTCTTGATATAGCCACATTCATGATGTCACATCCTGTTTAGAAAGAAACATTCTGTTTGAAAAATGGCTGCGTTGTGAGCCGTACTGGGAGTTTATGTTCGCTTAATCACACAAACAAAGACACAAAGATATCTCCATACACAAACACACACCGAAATAAGAAAAAAAGCCAGTCACCTTAAGAAAGTTTGCCATGGTGCTCACATGGTTTGCACACTGTCCTTTTCTGGCATCTTTAACACCCTCCCCGGTCTGAAAACACAGTGACAAAATTAAATATTAACACCTATTGAATTTTATCACCTGGATTTTAATAAACCAAACATACTGAAGAAAACAATTGAAAGGTGCTTTATCAAAACAGTGTATTTCTGGTACAGTATACATTTGTGTGTTCCTTGTTTGTGTATATTTAAAAAAAAAAGGATTGTAAACATGCATCTATAATATAGTAGTATTACAAGTGTATTCCCAAGATATCAATATAATGTCAAATGACAAGTGCCTGAAAAAGAAAATGCTTGATAATATTATCTTAACACCCTTTATTAAAAATCATATCATCAAAATGTTATTCTTCAGCATGAATTTGTTGTTATTATCACAAATTAATATTTGCATTATAAAATAAACAATACATTTTGTATAATATTAAACCAACAATTTTAGCCCATCTGTTGCTTTAAAGAATTAGTTCACCCAAATAAAAAAATCCTTTCAATATTCTCATTCTCATGCCATCCCAGATTAGCGAATCATGAAATGAGATTTAAAGTTATCAACGTTTTGCCATAATTTAATTTGATTTTAATTTCACAAAATAAACTCAAAATATGAATCGTTTTCCTTCACAATTTTGCTTCAGAGGTCATTTACAAACCCACTGGAGTCATTTGAATTACTTTATTGATGCCCCGCCCCATATGTGTAGATAACATGACAGCATTTAACATAAAACCATTTGTTTGCGTTTAGCTGAAAAAGGGATGGCATGAGGGTGAGTAAATGATGAGCGAATTTTCATATTTGGGTGAACTACTCTTGTACTAGGGTGAACTGATCTTGTACTCGTCCTTAACTTTTGTAAAACCTAATAATCTCTACCATTTAGATTTTGGGATTTTTTCAGTTCACATAGCAAAGAATTACTTACCCAGTTGATGAGGACGTATTTGGGAAGACCAGAATTGGGGTCTTTAACGCGACAGAAACTGTACATGATCTTCCCGCTGTTCAGCTCCTCGACCATCTCCTCCAGACCACCATCTGAAAATATAAACACATGATTCGATCACACACTAACATTACGAGCGAAGCCAAATCAAGTTCTATCAAGCATGATGCTCGTGGTCTCCCAAATCTTTNTTGTATTTCACGTTATGCAGCAGCTGGAATTAGCGGATAAGTTAACATTGGCATTTAAAATGTTCGTGCTTGCCTTTGTAATGAGTTTCAGGGTGACTCGCCTGCAGTCGCGCTTCAAGTTTGTGGTGCTTTACCGGTGATTGTGAAGGAAAATAAGACGCACTGTTAACCGCATGGAGATGCAGAATACACGTGTCAGTGCTTCCTCTTTACCCAGAGACTTCCCTCTACCGCTTATATGAGATAAGCAGCACATGCGCACAAGCTGATGTCCGCCAAGGATATTTTCGTCTCGTTTTTATAAGTTAACAAAAATGTCCATTTTTGTTATACTGTTTCGGTATCACGCATTCATTTTTATTTTGTTATCGTCTCGTTTTCGTCAGTGAAAACATGTCGTTAGCGAATATTTTCGTTATAGTTTTCGTCAACTAAATTAATACTGATGTAAACTATTTGAAGTTAATCATCCATTATAATATCTGCTGCACTTAAATGGTCTGGACAGAAGCTACTAAAGTAAGACTTGGCTACATTTTGTCGTTTATATAACTATGCGATGAACACGCGTCCTGCAGATGCGTCGCGCGTGTACATAATAATGCTGACTTTGTGTGTTTAGAGATGAATCGCTGTGACATTTGCTGCAGAACATAATGGATTGGGAATTAATAGACAAATGTGTTATATGATGCTGTCATGTGGGGAAGTAAAGGAAGAATGTGAATGAAATGTTCTACCAAAATGACTTACATTTTTTACGAGTCTCATGAGTCACGAGTCCAAGTCAAGTCTCGAGTCAGCTGTCCACTAGTCCAAGTCAAGTCGCAAGTCTCTGTTTATGCGACTTAAGTCGCAGACTCGAGTTTCCATCTCTGCTGTCTGTGCTTTTCTTGGATTTTTTTGCATTTAAGAAATATCAGCATGCCCAAGTTTAGCTTTGCAGTGAAAATAGCGGCCCCTGCTGTTCAAAACATTTATTGCGATTCAGTTCAAGCCTCAACCGATTTGAATCGTCACTCATTATAACCGATTTTCAACCGGCTCACGGTGAATCGTTACATCCCTAACGAGGACTGATATTTTCCTACACATTTTAATGTTTTAGGCCCAGTTTCTTATGCCAGGACTCTGCCTTAATTGAATTAAGATATTTATGTCGCTTTTAGAAAAATGCCATAGAAGAATACATCACCTGGTCTGCATCCTGAGACAAAACAATGGCACGGATATATTTGAAGATATTTCTGGGCAAGTTATATTGAGTTAAGACACACATTTATTTTAGTCTGGGACTAGCCTTAAGCCTTGTCTGTGAAACTGGGCCTTAACGTTATAAATAAGAAGTGGTTCAACATTAGGGTAAAACAAACACAGTCCTGTCTGTTTTTGTGCTAGTATGAAAGCTGCAAACATGTGGTGGTGCCTTCACAAAAACCGTGTCAGAACATGTCCAGAGTTAAGAAACCACACAAGTGTGTGTGTGTCTGAGAGAGAGAGAGAGCTGCTTACCCACTGCTGCTTCTCTTGGGCTTGAGTGTTCACCTCTTGCTGCTGTTGGTACTTCCTGCAATACAAAACAGACAGATTCCAAAATGAACACTTATCAACTGTCAACTATGAGTAAATAAACAAATGTTTCTCAAAAGAAGGTTGGTAATGTTAAGAACAGTAAGAACAATAATCTGACCCTTGTTGATGTGATGTGTGAATTGCGAGATTCAATACAAATAGTCAAGATCGAACAACTTATTACAAAAAATCTGACATAAGTAATACTGTACTGTAAGTTCCCAAGTACACATTTTATTATCAGCAAACCCTTTTGAAAACAAAATATTTTTTGATATATTAAATTATTTATTATATTTTTGAAAATATATAGAATACATTGTTAATATATTAAAATACATTGAATAATACATAAGGAATGACCTTTTCGTATATTGAAAAATATAAGTACTTGGTTTCAATATATGGAAATGTATAATTTGCTGCTGTCCTAAAACCTCGAATCTCCATATTTCGTGATTTTTATAATTTTTCGCAAGAAATCATTATTATTATTCACCCTTTATGTTTGTCATGGGGTTTTGCAAATATCAGACCAATATAAGGTGTTAAAAGTGCTTGCCGACTTTGACAACACTGTGTGCAGTCGTCGAAAAAGTTCAATGTTTTTCCATTTCCTGAAAAACTGCGAATTTGGACATACGAGGTTTAAGAAGGACAGCGATGATTTAATATACTGCATTGTTTTGTCCAGAATATTCATATATTTTTATTTTGTAAGAGGAGGCGGACTAATTCAATGTAGCAATCAGACGTTTCTGCTCACCGGCAGCCACCGTGGCTTGAAGTTACTAGCCAGTCAGCGTTTCACTGGCCACAATTATAATGTTGGGAAATGACGTATAATATGAGATCAAAGGGGTCATATGGCGGGAATACCTGTTTTTCTGTCTTTGGTGTGTTATAAATTGTCCATGCATGTATTAGACACGTACAATTTTAGCCGTGTCATATGACTCCTTTAAGGTTGACAATGGCATGGTAAAATTTACTTGAGCTAAAACCTTTTAAATGTAAATGACTAATGTACACACCCAATTAAAGACTATGTGAAATGTTTAACACTACAGGTCAGTAACAATCTCTAGCTTTGATAAGGTTGTTTAAAGCTTCTATTATGACATACAAAGAATAGCTTCAATATCTCCACCATTGGCCGGTGTGGAAAGAACGTTCATTTTGGAACCTGCCAATAAATCGTTATCAACTTCAACATAGAAACAGACAGTAAAGTTACTGGCCTCTGTTGGTCTATCTGTGACGCTCTCTCTTTAGCTTTCCTTTCCCGTAACTCCGCCTCCTTCATCTCTCTGTCCTTTCTTTCTTTCTCCATCCTCTGTCTCTCCTGCTCTGCCTTCCTCTTCTCCTCCTGAAGACGTTTCTCCTCGTCTTTCTGAAGAAGAGACAAAAGCATTAAGCCAACCGAGGATGGAAAAAATGCTAAAGATCGCATTCGAGACTAGCGAGAATGTGAATATGTCCAAAAAATACTCATGCATGCTGTATTACCTCCGTTTGGGCCCAGAAATTGTCTTTGTTGGTTTTTTTTATTTCCGACATGGCGTTAGTCTTCTGGTACACTGATCCCTGCATGGGAAAACAAGAACCGTGAGTAGTAAAACGTGACCAGAATAGATTTAGGACAGGAACATTTGGCATTTCTGTGTTCCTTTTGGTCAAAAAATATGAAATACTAAATTATGAATATGAAAATATTTCTTATTAGTCTCTGTGTTCAACTGAAGAAAAGAAGTCATTTACATCTGGGATGGTATGAGGGTGAAAAAATTGAGAGAATTTTAATCTTTGGACAAACTATAACAGGACATAAGCATCATTAAAAGCATAAACGTGCTGATTATGAATGAAGTTTACATTAAACTATTGAGGTTTTGGATCTTTTGGGAGTGAGGCAGAGGTATTATTCCAACACGTTCCACATTCTGAGCATTCTGGCTCATTTGCTGTGAAATTCCTGACACAGCACTGTGGATAAACAGACCGTGGGCTGGCACTGACCCTGGAACCATTGTGCCATCATCCGACATTCTGCTGCTCAGACAACAACATTAAACAATAACGACAAGCTTTGCACTAACTTTTTCAGACGCAGTTTGATAATGTGTAAAACTTGAACCACAGGAAAAATTCTTGCCTTAGCAAAACCCACTAATAATAGTGTATATCTGAAATACATACGCATTACTCAATTCCAGGGTCATACGGAATCTGCAGACTTTTTTGTTAATTCTGTGCTAAAATTTTGGAAAAATCTGCAAAATTAATTTGTACAGAAATGTAAACGTGTAAATGTGTTAAAATAGTTTTAAAATACTACATGTCTATGCATTTAGCTGCAGGTGACAGTGGTTTGATTCTGCTCATCATTTAAAAAGAGGCAGACCTTACAGAGAAGCTTTAAAGGATAAGTTAATTTTCAAAACAAATGTTCATGATAATTTACTCACCCCATGTCATCCAAGATGCTTATGTATTTGTTTCTTTAGTCGAAAAAAAATTAAGGTTTTTCTCCACTATATGGAGAAAAATCCTGGAATGTTTTCATCAAAAACCTTCATTTCTTTTCGACTAAGGAAACAAATACATAAACATCTTGGATGACATGGGGGTGAATAATAAAAAGTGCTAAGTAAAGAGACTGTTTAAACTCAAAATACACCAGACCAAATTAGTACTGAATTCATTTGAACCAACAGAAAATGTGCATGTCATTTTGTAATCAACAGATAAATGACGTATTCTGAAATCCTCCGCGGTTAATTTTGTTTTAAACGTCTTAAATATCAAATCGTTCGACCTCAGGCTCAAAAAATCCGTCACAGCAAACAGCGAATCGTAGTAATGCGCCCACGTTGTGTATATAAACTTGTCAATGATGAGCTGAGCTGTGACTGACGCGACTACAACGAGAAACATCAGTCACCCAGACGCGCATGGCGCGCAGCTCCGGACTCTCCCCTTCTCACACACATAGGCCTACACTGCTGGGCTCGCGATCTACTCGTCTTTTCAAATGAGATATAACAACTTCGAAAAAATCCAAATTGGCAGGTCACATTATGCGCGAGTGCTTGTAAAAACCGCTCGCACTGTCTCAAAAACTGGTCGCAAAATGCATTCCAATTAATATCAATCAAACTGCAGTTGGTTTGTTTTGATTTAAGCCATAATAACTCAAAAATACAGCTAACTAACACAAACACAATAAAAACATGGTAACATAATAAAAAAAGTAAAAATCATGATTTTGGAAATCATTTCTCATTTTGGAACCAAACTCTTCATATATAAAACATAATGCACACAACCTTTTACTGATTGTAAAACAGTGCTAAAAGTATTTTTTCATTTTACTTTGTTAAAGAAAATAAATTAGACGTGGGCAGTTATATGTGGTGTATAAACAGGAACAAAATCATTCACAGGGGCATTATTAGACTAATAAAAAAAGATGTGTATTAAAAACATTATTTTTCTGTGGCGGAATTTTAACACATTATGTAAAACATTATGTGTCATTTTGTGTAGATTGTGTGTTACATAAACAAAAGGAACAACACAAGGTTGAGTTAAAAGTTACACAAAATGTGTTGTTTTTTAACTAGACAATGAGACAGATTGTGTCGTTTTTAACATAACAGTTTTAAGAGTGTAGAGAAGCATGGTTGTGTGTGTGTGTGTGTGTGTGTCACTGACCACAGGCCCCTGGGGTCCCGTGTCTCTGAAGCGATTAGACTCTTTGTGAAAGCTGTAGTTAGCTCCTGAGGCTTTCGCCACTTTCTGCATGATGGCATCAGGCTCCACGTCTTCCTCCGCACGTGCGTTTATCGTCACGTGAGCTCCCTGCAGAAACACCACAGCACATTGAATCTAATATCACACACAAACGAGTTTTCAATATTCATTTTAAAGGGGTCATATGACGCGGCTAAAACAAATATTATCGTTTGTTTTAGACGTAACGCAATGTGTATACACGATTTAAGGTTCAAAAACGCTGAATTTTGCACATACCCTGCTTGTTTGTATCTCCTCTTTGCCCGGCCTCTCTGAAATCGCAGATTTTTTAAGAAGCTCATCGCTCTGAAAAGCGAGGTGTGCTATGATTGGCCAGTTCACCAGTGCGTAGTGATTGGATGAATACTGCAAGCGTGTGGTGGGAATGTAACGCCTCTTACCATATTTGGAACATCAGGTCCAAAGCAATTGTACTGACAGTACTGACTTGCGTATACATTTGGGCGGTCTTAGTCAAATCATACCACGAACTGACGTAGATTTGTGGGGGTGTGGTTACACGAGGCGTTTCAGGCAGGTCTGGGTGAGCATTCGCTTTTAGATAGAATGCATCTTTTGTTCCGACACGACACAAATTTTTGCAATTTTATGTGAAATTTAATGCATCTTTTGCAATTTAATGCATCTTTTGTTCCGACACGACACAAATTTTTGCAATTTTATGTGTCTAATACATGCGTGGGCAACTTATAACACACCAAAGACACAGAAAAACACATATTCGTGCCATATGACCCCTTTAACTCTAGATCAAAAGTCTTGATATAGCCACATTCATGATGTCACATCCTGTTTAGAAAGAAACATTCTGTTTGAAAAATGGCTGCGTTGTGAGCCGTACTGGGAGTTTATGTTCGCTTAATCACACAAACAAAGACACAAAGATATCTCCATACACAAACACACACCGAAATAAGAAAAAAAGCCAGTCACCTTAAGAAAGTTTGCCATGGTGCTCACATGGTTTGCACACTGTCCTTTTCTGGCATCTTTAACACCCTCCCCGGTCTGAAAACACAGTGACAAAATTAAATATTAACACCTATTGAATTTTATCACCTGGATTTTAATAAACCAAACATACTGAAGAAAACAATTGAAAGGTGCTTTATCAAAACAGTGTATTTCTGGTACAGTATACATTTGTGTGTTCCTTGTTTGTGTATATTTAAAAAAAAAAGGATTGTAAACATGCATCTATAATATAGTAGTATTACAAGTGTATTCCCAAGATATCAATATAATGTCAAATGACAAGTGCCTGAAAAAGAAAATGCTTGATAATATTATCTTAACACCCTTTATTAAAAATCATATCATCAAAATGTTATTCTTCAGCATGAATTTGTTGTTATTATCACAAATTAATATTTGCATTATAAAATAAACAATACATTTTGTATAATATTAAACCAACAATTTTAGCCCATCTGTTGCTTTAAAGAATTAGTTCACCCAAATAAAAAAATCCTTTCAATATTCTCATTCTCATGCCATCCCAGATTAGCGAATCATGAAATGAGATTTAAAGTTATCAACGTTTTGCCATAATTTAATTTGATTTTAATTTCACAAAATAAACTCAAAATATGAATCGTTTTCCTTCACAATTTTGCTTCAGAGGTCATTTACAAACCCACTGGAGTCATTTGAATTACTTTATTGATGCCCCGCCCCATATGTGTAGATAACATGACAGCATTTAACATAAAACCATTTGTTTGCGTTTAGCTGAAAAAGGGATGGCATGAGGGTGAGTAAATGATGAGCGAATTTTCATATTTGGGTGAACTACTCTTGTACTAGGGTGAACTGATCTTGTACTCGTCCTTAACTTTTGTAAAACCTAATAATCTCTACCATTTAGATTTTGGGATTTTTTCAGTTCACATAGCAAAGAATTACTTACCCAGTTGATGAGGACGTATTTGGGAAGACCAGAATTGGGGTCTTTAACGCGACAGAAACTGTACATGATCTTCCCGCTGTTCAGCTCCTCGACCATCTCCTCCAGACCACCATCTGAAAATATAAACACATGATTCGATCACACACTAACATTACGAGCGAAGCCAAATCAAGTTCTATCAAGCATGATGCTCGTGGTCTCCCAAATCTTTTTGGATGATTTACAATAGTCAAAAACCACATAGCCATGACCGCACGTCAGTTCTGTAACTGGCAAACGTAAACAGTCAACAGTCACGCTAATGGTTATGGGGTTTATGCTTTCCGTCAACAGGCTTTAATCATGGCCTCTGTGTTCTTTGCTTCATTTCCTTCTCACGTGTAGCAAGTCTGAACAAATCTTTAGATAAATCTGGCTCTGTCCTTGATAGTATCTACTTGGTTCAACAAATTTCTCATTTAAATTATTCAAATTAAGTGTCATACTGCAAAACCACAGCTGCTGGCTACAGTTGGACGTAGACTGACACTGTTTGCATTAACCACTTTTTGGTATTTTGGGCATCCTTGTTGTGTCTAGCTTATAAACCATGACATAACAAACCTAAGTTGTGGTACATACGTTTATCCTTAAATAAAATGCTTTATGGAAACAAAAAGCAGACATCTAAGGGAATAATGCAAGTAATAAAAAATACGTGTGCGTGTGTACCAGCTGGCACAAAAAAAATCTAGAGAGAAAGTGCGCCCAAGGGCACGCAAGGACAGACACAGCTGGCAGATTGGTGGATTAAGGTAACCCGTTACCCTGCCAGCCTTTGCACCACACAGCAGAACCAGCATGTGGAAAACAGGCAGGTGTAACATTCCATATATACAAAATACTCATTGACCATTTGTGTGCGTCTATACGATCAGTGTCAGAAGAAAACTAACCTCCTTTTTCTGCCAGGCGGATGTCATTGGTGTTGCCCTCATATGTGAAGAGGACCCTGCAAATAAAAAAGTAAAAATAAACAGGCAACCGATCAAACTATACAATATTTTGAAGTAAATTCATCCGTCACGTGTTTAAAGATAAAAAGACCTGTTGGTGACATCATTACTAAAAACCTTAAATAAAACCATGCGAAGTAAAAGCATTGGCCTCTGTGTTCGTTTTTGGCATTATTTTTGTGACATAACGAAAATAATTTTATTATGAATTACCGTAATATAATAAAAGTCATGGCAGATGCCAACAAAAAACAGTTGATGACAATATCCTTTAAAAGCCTGAATAAAACTATGCAAGATAAAATACAATTTGCTATTTTTTTGGACTGTGAATTTATTTGTGACGTAATGACAGTTCTTGCATTGTAAATGACTGTTATGAAATTTAAATGAGCATAAAGGGTTTTCACGACGATAATGTTTATGTACATGGGTTATGTGAGGAAGGAAATGTTACTGTAGAAAAAAATCTTAATGGTGCAAAAACATTTGTTATTTTGGGCTGAAATATGTCCTGGTCGTAATGTTATGTGTTCATTACTGAGTGTGAATTCTGCTGTGGATTTCTCTCTAAACAAAGACACTTGTACTCAAAGGAACTGTGTCAACTTCTTCTTTGTTACATCCACTCTTTCAGCTTTAGAAACAGGAAGTGTAGAAATGAGGAATAAGAACTGCAGCTATATTACGTTTCTAGTGAGGTCTATATGACAGGGCATTTTGTCACATACTGTGGTTTATCAGGGAAATGAAAACTGCAATTGTTACAGAGCTGGTTCTTTACTTAGCAATGTTAAGTTGACCTATACTTGAAATTTACTTTCTACTGACGAATGAAAACTGTTGACTTCGCCTAAGTAATATCATCACTGGAATACCCGTCTGCCTTTCATGTATGCAAATACAAGGTCTGAAAGGTGCCCTCACAAACTCACAAAGCATTGGTAGCCCATTATAAACAGACTAATCAGCAGCTAGTAACACTATGGGTATTATATCTGATAACTACAAACAAGGGTGGACAATATATACACTGCGGTTGAAAATCTAGAGGCTAGTAGCGAAATTACTTTCATTGATTCATATTTACCTCTCAGGTATCAGCAAAACAATGAAATGGCACTACTAGTAGCTACTAGCTTTATACCCGTGATTTGCCACTTGAGCTGGCATGGATTCTATTTTGTGCAAAACTTGATGTTATCCAAAATTATATGATGTATTAGAGCTCTGGCTTATTTATTTTATAACAATATGATGTCTGAGCTACTATATAAAACATGTATAATATTGATTTTTTTGTGTGTGCTTCTACTGCTCTCTGCTAGTTGTCTGATTTTTAAATTTTAAGTTACAATTTCGTTTAATTTCGTGACAGGCCTATTTAATTTGTATACATTTACATACAGAAGTTTCAGGAAACCTTCAACGTTATCAAGTCTATAACAATTTGTTTGTACAACAAAAAATGTTTTAGATGTTTTGGAAAAAATCTGTTTTAAATTTAAATTAGGGCTTCTAGATTATGACAAAAATTGGAATCGCGATTATTTTGCCCAATGTTGAGACCACGATTTTTTAACACGATTACTTTAAAATGATTAATAAATAAAAATGTAACACTCGATTCAATTTGATAATACTTTCAAATAAATAACATAAAAATAACACAAAGAAACGAGACGAAATGCGGCACAAAAATTGTTTTACTTCAATTATTTTGCTTTCATAATTGTTGGAAGCCATAATTAAAAACTTATTACACTTAATTGCACAGCCCTAGTTTTTTTTATTTTGTTAATATTGTTGTGATCCTATCGTATTATAAACCCAATATCTTGTATTGTAACAAATAATGAGCTGAGTGTATCATTACACCCCTTCTACACTCAAAAAAAAAGTTGTTGAACGAACTTAATTCGAATAAAATCTAATTTGTTTGAAATGATTCTTTATAATCTTGTTGTATGAATTTAACTTTTTTAGTAGTCTTGATTAAATTAATTTGTGTCATATACATGCATATTTGATATAAAACTAATATAGAAAACCCAATTTTATCAATTGGATTATTTAATGAAAGCACTCAAAAACATTTTTTATATTATACATTTTAACATTAATTAGACATTACTTCACTTAACTTCAATAAGAAGATATTGAGTTAATAGAACTCAACAGAAACTCAAATAAAGGAGTGTAACCGCCCACGACCTAACCAAAGGCATGCTTTTCTGAACAATGGTAACCACAAAACTCAAAAATATAACAAACTCTACAAAACCTTAAAGATAAATGAACATTAAACACTAAAAAGTACTGAAAATGCATAAAATAACACTTATTTAAGAAAATAACTCTCAAAATGCAGTTATACGCAAAGCATGCTGGGAAATATAAGTCCTCTGCCCAATTGTAACTGTTTTATGTTAACACAACACAACTCCTTTATGTTGTCCCAACATGAATGGATTCAGTTATATGACTAAACATAAAAAAATCATGTTGTGACCAAATTTTCCAAAAGTTGCGTTGATTTAACTTAAGCAAGTTAAGTAAATTGAACAAACAGCAAAATTCATTTTTTTGAGTGTATATAGTGTAACACAAAGAAATCAAACCAGACTGCATGACACACAAGCTATTTTACCCACTTCATAAAAGCCCAATGTCTGTATTATGTGATTTAATTCAACCACTGAGAAAACTCCTGAATGTAATTCATTAATGTAGGTCAGTTATAATCACTCCTACTAAACTCCCAACTCATCTCATTCTCTCCCTCAAGAGCATCTCATCTTCATTTTCACATCTTGAAAACGAAACTCTACACATCAAGCATAAGGCTGTAGGACTTTGCTCACCGGTTAACCTGTCAAATATTAATAATATTGTTTCTGTATGAGGGGAAAGAGTAAAGGCCTTCCTCTTGTATAGCTTACAGGAAGTGGCTTACAGCATCCTCCCAGTAGGCTATACCAAACACTATACTTCTGTGTTAACAGACTGTTCGTTTTATCGTACAACAGCGTACTTTAAACTCTTGCTTGTAAACGTGTCTATAGGCAGAAATGCAGAAGTCACAGACAGTGGGCAGGAAGCATTTTGGCCATATGGACAAGGGCTATTGGAGAATAAGAGGGCAGCAGAGAAACTTCTCGAAAGTTCATATGCTTCTAATCAGATCAACTGATCTCTCACGTCTGATCTCAAAGGGATGCAAAGCAAGGCAAAACTGCACTGAATGTAAACCACGTGCATTACTGATGATATCTTATTTGATATCTGTCCTGGAAGCAACAGTGGAGGAAATAGTCTTACCGTCTTCTCGAAAGATTCAGTCACAGTTTTGTTCATGTTGCAGCGGACGACTGTAGCATATTTAGAGAATAACTGCACGTGATGTGATAAACGGACGTTGCGTTCATTCAAACGAGCGGCACTTTTGCTTTTCGGAGATGATCGGGGGCGTTTAAGAAGCTCGAGCAGCAGCTAACATGCTAAGCGTGAATATGTCAGTGAGTGTAATAGAAACACAACCATAAACTCACCAGTTAGTCTCCGATTTCTCATCCACCACCTCGTTATAGGCCGCGGTGAGGGTCGGGCCGTTTTTGCTCAGGTTCACAGCCATGATTGGAAATATGTGTGTTTTAACCGTCCGGGGACAGACACTGCAGTGAACTCAGGGGATAGATGGGGATCTCTGGGCTAAACGCAGACAGGAAGCGCGCAGCGCCACATCACGTAGCGCCCTTGTCCAAACCTACTATGGGCAAGGTGTATCTCATGAATATTAATTACACAAAATTGAGATCGGCGCCATGGTCCAGTCTGATTGGCTTAAAGACTGACGTTTGTACGCGGGTGGATGTCGGTTGGCGAATAGTGCTTGGCTTTTGAATATGAATTAGTGTACAATGGTTATATGAGCGGACGCTTCGGGTGGTTACCAAGCAACGTCAGCTAAAAACGTTTAATATTCATGTGCTCATCCTTCGTTGTAGTAGAATTCGCACACTACAAGGCGAGCAGCCGCGGCATCTGCTGGACATACACGGAACAGCGCACGTAATAACACAAAACATTTTATTATTATAAAAAGCTTACTTATACTGTTACTTTAAAGTAACAACAAAATCCACAGTTTGGGTAACAAAATAATTTACACTCATATAATGATATTTAAAGCCAGATCAATTAATTTAGATCAATCCTCGATTATATTCATTTAAATCTCTGCTGCATACAGTAGGTGAGGAATCACTGTCAAATTGGATCTTATTCTCTCATCACCTAGAAAATGGAACCACGCTCTAACTATAGTAATCACGTTTTTTTTGTAGTAAAACAATAGCAACCACAAATATGGTCTCAACACAATAATGGTGTGAATGGTAATACTAGTGTTGTAGTACTCGAGACCTGCCTTGAGACTGGCTTCAAGACCATTTTTTTGATGGTCTCGGTCTTGTCTTGGTCTCAGACTTAGTGGTCTTGGGATTTTATTTCAAGACCACAACTGTTGGAAAATACACTAAATTGCTGGTGCATTCTCTGATTTATGTGTTAACATCATTAATGTGATGGGATGTAAAGCTTCTGGCATTAAAATCAATCACTAACTTATTTGATTTCTTTTGTTACTGTTGTGCCGGTAAGAGATGAATATGAGATTGTCCTAAAATAAATCTGTTCAAAATTAATACAAAGGCCCAAAATATCTAAGATGTGTTTGCTAAAAAATGTGCTTGTATGGGATCTTGTTTATATACAGTATATTATAACATCTGACGTGATCTGAAAATGTGATGTTGATTTTATACAATCATTCAATAAACCAGGACTTGAAGTGATACTTCACCCAAAAATGAAAATTCTGTCATCATTTACTCACCTTCGAGTTGTTCCAAATTCTGATGAACACAGAGAAAGATATTTGGAAGAATGCTTATAACCAAACAGATAAACTCCCATAGTAGGAAAAATGACTTTATAATTTTTTTGTTCTGTTGAACACTTTATAAGCATTCTTCCAAATATCTTTCTCTGTGTTCATCAGAACAAAGGAATTTACACATTTGGAACAGAATTTGTAGCGTGTATCTTGTTTTACGCGTGAATAATTAATGAGACTAAAATCGCTCCATATTCTCAAAGCAACTGTCATTAAAATGGTCTGTGCCCGATGAAGACAATTAAACTGTAGGTGATGATTCATCTCATCTCATCAGGTGGATGGTTTGGGATGGGAAGCAAGTCCGCTAGCACCAGTCCAACAAGCTCAGTGCACAGCATGCCCACCCACCAGGCCAAACCCAACACTCTGGACACTTTTGCGGATCTGGGTAGCTTAGGAAGCAGTCTGGGAGGTAAAGGAAAAGTTTGTATAAACCTTTGTGTCAATACACTCTGGATTCACTGGTAACGGCATCATGTTTTCATGCACAGGGGGATCAGGATTCTCCAGCAAACCCGCTACGCCCTCTGGTACAGGAGGAGCATTCCCACCCATGTGTTCCCCCCAGCGTCCTGATCCCTCTCCGCAGCACACTGCCTCTGGAGGTTGGCATCCCGGTACTGGCTTTCCTTCATGGCAACCTGGTGGTACAGGTCAGTGGCAACCTCAGAACCAGGGAGCACCCCACCAGACCCCACCTAAGGCAGCTGGACCATCCATGCCTCACACCTCTCCACAGAACAGAACAGACCAAACTACAACGTCAGCTTCTCTAATATGGTGGAGCATCACCCGGGGGCACTGGAGCGAAAGCACAGCCGAACATGGGTCAGTACTGACTACACCCTCAGTACATTTACATTTTCATTTGAAGATATACATTTAATCTGTATGCAACACTTAATTTTTACAGCCATGTATCTTTATCTACAAAAGTCGTCCTTGGCTTAAATCTTTCTCTGCCAGTTTTATGAACGAAGTTGCCAGCCAGCGCAAGCATTTTTAATCATGGCCCTCAGAATATTTTCTGTACATACAATGTGAGAGAACAAAGCCTCGGCTTTATACATTTTTTTATTGTTCATATGTTCTTTTTTTATCTCTTCCTGAATGTGGGAAGTTTTCTTAAAAACACAACCTGAGCAAAAAAGCAGAGTAAATTGTGTTTTTGTCAAAGACATGGATAACACGTTTGCTTGTTTTTGGAGCTGTAAATGCTGTATTCTTTCAAAAGATGTATAACAGCACCCCCTACTGTATAACAGTGAAAACATGAACAGCTGGAAAATGAATCAAG
Source organism: Triplophysa rosa (assembly GCF_024868665.1). Taxonomy (NCBI): domain Eukaryota; kingdom Metazoa; phylum Chordata; class Actinopteri; order Cypriniformes; family Nemacheilidae; genus Triplophysa; species Triplophysa rosa. The sequence continues at coordinate 5,337,315 of NC_079906.1, read as the reverse complement.
TCTTGTCATAAATGACGGAAAAACTTGTCAACTGAGGGAAACAACCATTTCCTGTTTCATTCCAGGAACCAGGCCAAAGGTTTCGGATGCTAATTTCGATGATCTGCTCTCTGGTCAGGGCTTTGCTGGGGGCAAGGGGGAAAAAGAGCCAAAAACCACAGCAGAGACGAGAAAAGAAAAGAAGAGATGGCAAAAGAGATGGACCCAGAGAAACTTAAGGAGAAAAATAAAAGATAAACAAACATCACGCACGCACGCACAGTTTTAACTGTTGTCATTTTAAACAATGGAGAAAATTCGTAAAAAATAAGGCACAATGTACTATATACACTTAATATTTTCCCCCAGCTGTTATGTTTTGAGTTTTGCACTGCATGGTGTTGTGTTTTAGGGTTAACTAAAAAATTACCAGTACATTTTTCGTTATTTTCTTTATTTTTTTTATAGTGTCGTCTAGTCTAGTTTAACATACATTATCATTCACACGTTCATATTTTCAACAGCTGGTTTTCCATATGACCTCAACATTAACATTAGGCAACAGCAGTGGATCGAGCTTCAAAATCCAGCTCTGTTTCGCCCATCTTGGTATTCAATACTGCATGTTTGACTGATAGTCCAGCCGAAGCTTAGAGTGTTCAGCATCTGCCCTTTCACTTCTTAGTATAATTGCACTTGAATGGCATTCTGTACATCTCATTCATGCTTCCTCTTTTTGTGCTTTGCATCACACAGACAACTATCTTGAACTGATAATGCTGTGTATCCACAATGAAGCCCCAATCCCTGTGAACAAAAGCTAAACTCTGTACAGTAGTGAATGTGTGGTGTTCTCAATAATGATGTTCTCTGTAAGGAAGTGATAAGATTCGGATAAAACTCTTGTGTTTGGCGGCTGTATCAGTATTGTGAGATACATTTGTTTAATGCAGACTTTGACTTTGACTAAGATATCTATGACAAGGGTCATAATCTGAAATTTGTCTATTGAACAACATCAACAAAAACTTCTAAAATCTTTAAACTGCAGCAGCGTGACATGGTTTAATACAAAGACTGTTTAATGCTTCTTAAATGTGCCACGAATGTATTTACACCAATATTACATGTTGTAAGAATGATATCATTTTAAATGTGTGTAGATTAATAATTAATTATAAAAAAAGAATAAAGCAAAGTTTAAGGCTGATGCTAATGTCTTTGAGTTGAGTCCAACATAAATATACAATTGGATATGTATGTTAATCGTATACAGTAAATATTTAGTTATACATTTTTTTATACTATTATTCGGACATTAAAAACGTTGTGTCGAATGTCGAAAACCTTTTTTTTATTATTGACATTTTGTGCTGCTACTCACACTTTACGTCTGCAAATAGTTAACCAATGAAAAGTATTTAAAAGATCCTGTGACAAAACCTCGAAACTCTATTGGATCCCATTCCCACCCCAAAGAAGCGCTTCAACTTTTGGATCGCCTCCTTCACAAACCGTTGAATGTGCTGTAAGTGTCACTGCTTGTTTGCAATATACAAGGGTAAATAAAGAACTGGTTTCTTACATATGTACAGCGTTTTCTTTATTAAACAAACACTATATCCTGTATATATAGACGGTTTCTGCGGCGGCGGCAACAAAAACAAACGTATGTGTAGCACACACCAACTTCTGGTGATAAACATGCTTTTACACAGTAGAAAGAAATCACTGACGTCATGAGAGACGTTACTAAGCGACGCCTCGGCTGCTGTAACTGCTTTCAGAATCATAACAACGCGGAGAAGACATACGAGTTTGTTACCGTCTTGCATTTTCTCAAACTTACGATATCTGGTGAGATGTTTTCGCGTGCAATCCTAACCTTACACGTTTGCTAAACAGCAAAGCATCGAGGATGGTTTCTATCGAGGTAAGAACAAATTTCGATTGATGTGAGACGACACATATAGTTTTGTTTGTTCGCTCGTTTGTAAAAAGTCAAAAGATGTTTTGTAAACTGTACGTTTGTTTTGTTATACATTATTATATTTCTATCATATTTATGTATGCTGTGTGTTCATACTACACTTTCAGCTTAAATATATTTCAAAATAATAACAAATAGGCTGTTTTGTAATGGATATGTGATACTGTACTATAGCAGCACATTTATGAAGATACAGATAAAACTATTATCTTTGCTTCACGTTAGTAACATTAAATATACAAATATGTATGCTACAGTAACTATCATTTTAGTATGTTCATATACACTCACCTAAAGGATTATTAGGAACACCTGTTCAATTTCTCATTAATGCAATTATCTAATCAACCAATCACATGGCAGTTGCTTCAATGCATTTAGGGGTGTGGTCCTGGTCAAGACAATCTCCTGAACTCCAAACTGAATGTCAGAATGGGAAAGAAAGGTGATTTAAGCAATTTTGAGCGTGGCATGGTTGTTGGTGCCAGACGGGCCGGTCTGAGTATTTCACAATCTGCTCAGTTACTGGGATTTTCACGCACAACCATTTCTAGGGTTTACAAAGAATGGTGTGAAAAGGGAAAAACATCCAGTATGCGGCAGTCCTGTGGGCGAAAATGCCTTGTTGATGCTAGAGGTCAGAGGAGAATGGGCCGACTGATTCAAGCTGATAGAAGAGCAACTTTGACTGAAATAACCACTCGTTACAACCGAGGTATGCAGCAAAGCATTTGTGAAGCCACAACACGCACAACCTTGAGGCAGATGGGCTACAACAGCAGAAGACCCCACCGGGTACCACTCATCTCCACTACAAATAGGAAAAAGAGGCTACAATTTGCACGAGCTCACCAAAATTGGACAGTTGAAGACTGGAAAAATGTTGCCTGGTCTGATGAGTCTCGATTTCTGTTGAGACATTCAAATGGTAGAGTCAGAATTTGGCGTAAACAGAATGAGAACATGGATCCATCATGCCTTGTTACCACTGTGCAGGCTGGTGGTGGTGGTGTAATGGTGTGGGGGATGTTTTCTTGGCACACTTTAGGCCCCTTAGTGCCAATTGGGCATCGTTTAAATGCCACGGCCTACCTGAGCATTGTTTCTGACCATGTCCATCCCTTTATGACCACCATGTACCCATCCTCTAATGGCTACTTCCAGCAGGATAATGCACCATGTCACAAAGCTCGAATCATTTCAAATTGGTTTCTTGAACATGACAATGAGTTCACTGTACTAGAATGGCCCCCACAGTCACCAGATCTCAACCCGATAGAACATCTTTGGGATGTGGTGGAACGGGAGCTTCGTGCCCTGGATGTGCATCCCACAAATCTCCATCAACTGCAAGATGCTATCCTATCAATATGGGCCAACATTTCTAAAGAATGCTTTCAGCACCTTGTTGAATCAATGCCACGTAGAATTAAGGCAGTTCTGAAGGCGAAAGGGGGTCAAACACCGTATTAGTATGGTGTTCCTAATAATCCTTTAGGTGAGTGTATATCTCTGCTGTAATTATATTTTGCCATAAATCATTATTATTAGTCACCCTTTGCTTGTCACTGGGTTTTGCAAATATCTAACCAACAAAAGTATTCAAAAGTGCTTGTCAACTTTGACAACACAGTATTTAATCATTTAAAAAGTACAATGTTTTTCCATTTCCTGAAAAGGTTTCGGAATGACAGCAACGATATAGTTATTTACTTTTCTGTGCTGGTCTGCTCAGGTACCATGTACTCCTGGTGGAGCATCCTCTGCTCAGTCATTCCTGCAACACAACTCAACCACTGGTGACCATGCATGACATCTGCTCTGTGGTTCCCAAAAAGTATGTTGAATTCCTTTGCATAAAATGTCAAGCAGTCAAAAGTTCACCCACCAACAGCATTAAAAACATGCTTTCCTTTGTTTCAGGGCTTACAAAAGAATCAAAACATCCCTTAAAGAAAAGCACATTTCCAAGACCGAAATGTGTGATAGGGTTCAGTGGACGACCGAGTGGATGAAAATGGTCTGCATCATTGTGGTCCTTCCTGCTCTCTTCGTCTGCCTGAAAGAGGAGCAGATGACTAAGAAGACGAAAGAAAAAATATCAACTGAATTGACCAACGGCCAACCGCAGAAGTCCACCAAGGAGGTAAGCCTGATTGGAGAGAGCATTTTTGTTACCATGATGCAGTGCATGTGTAGAAAAATGTGATATGATCGGCTAAGCCACTTAACATCCATTTTGGATTGCTGACATAATCAAACAAGGTACAGCACACATACAGTAGTTTCATTCACCTGACATTTGTATAGCCGGTTGTCTTAGTAATCGTTGTTAATTGATGTTTTTTCTTTAGGCCGGAGATCAGTTAGTCAAGATAATGATGTCTTAAAAGGAAACCGAGTACAATCTAGTCAGATACATAGTCACGCCTAACCATTAATTTAGTTGTTTAAATGTAAAACGAGATGAAACTACGTTTACGTTTCAGCGGCATGAGCACTGCTGCATCTATTAGTTTTTCTCCTCAGCAGATTTCAATTCAGTCACACTTTTTAAGGCAGCAAATGTAGAATGAAATCCTATAGCTGCCAGTTCAGTGGAAAACCAGGAAATAACTGCACCTATAGACAATTTTGACAGCAAATTTTGATTTAGTTTTAGTCATTTGACGAAAATGCAGTTTTGTTTTAGTCATATTTTAGTAATCTGCATTGTTTTAGTTTAAGTCTAGTTTTAATCGACTAAATATTAAAAAGATTTTAATCAAATAAATATACGTCATAGTTAGTTAGTTTAACTAATTTACTTAATAAATATAAATATCAAAAATATATAAATAATGTTATATAAATATATATATATATACATATATATGTATAATAACACTTTATTTTACAGTGCCATTGTTACACACATTACATATATTTGCTATAGTATTTACTATAAATTATGCATAATTACATGTAACTAACCCTAATCCTAACCCTATGCCACTCGAATCTCGAAAGGGATTCTGGCTTTTTGATCTTGGCACCTGGTTTCGATCGGTTCGCCAGAGGAGCGCTCGAGTCTCGATGTAAGTCCCCTGTCTTCCCAGACGCAACTCTGTTGAGCTGATCCTAACCTGCCTCGATTAAATTGCCACTGGAATCTCGAAAGGGATTCTGGCTTTTTGATCTTGGCACCTGGTTTCGATCGGTTCGCCAGAGGAGCGCTCGAGTCTCGATGTAAGTCCCCTGTCTTCCCAGACGCAACTCTGTTGAGCTGATCCTAACCTGCCTCGATTAAATTGCCACTGGAATCTCGAAAGGGATTCTGGCTTTTTGATCTTGGCACCTGGTTTCGATCGGTTCGCCAGAGGAGCGCTCGAGTCTCGATGTATGTCCCCTGTCATCCCAGACGTAACTCTGTTGAGCTGATCCTAACCTGCCTCGATTGAATTGCCACTGGAATCACGAAAGGGATTCTGGCTTTTTGATCTCGGCACCTGGTTTCGATCGGTTCGCCAGAGGAGCGCTCGAGTCTCGATGTAATTCCCCTATCATCCCAGACTTAACTCTGTTGAGCTGATCCTAACCTGCCTCGATTGAATTGCCACTGGAATCTCGAAAGGGATTCTGGCTTTTTGATCTTGGCACCTGGTTTCGATCGGTTCGCCAGAGGAGCGCTCGAGTCTCGATGGTTGTTCCCTTTCTTCCCAGACGTAACTCTGTTGAGCTGATCCTAA